>NC_043011.1:1005934-1073434 GCF_006345805.1 Octopus sinensis
TTAATCCCCACAATTTCCTCTCTTTTCTTTTTTTTTATATTCTCCCTCCTCTTTTTTCTTAACTCTTTCTGTCAAAGAGCATAGGTTCGAAACGTCAAAGACTTTTCCAGTTTTCCTGAGTTTCACACATACACACACGCATATATATATATATATATATATATATATATATATATATATATATATATATATATATATAATGTGTGAAGATAGATATATAGATAGACAGAAAGAAATGCATGCACACACATACATACATACATATATATATATATATATATATATATATATATATATATATATATATATATATATATATAAATATATATAAGTTTCTATAATATTTCTGTATATCTAATTTCACCGAAGGTGTTAATGAACTAGTGGTTAAAGATCTTGTTAAATATTTTCCAGTTGCTTGAAATTTTTCAAATTTTCAATACTTAATCCTGATGTAGTTTTGGATGTTGATGAAAATTGGGTTCATTTTTTCCTAAAGGTTAAAAATAAAGAAGCTATAAGCATTCGAAGTTATGCAATTTTTAACCAATCAGCAACCTCCATTTGGCAGAATATCACCTGTGTTGATCTCCATACAAACCTTTACATTCTCCCTCGACCTGCTAGAAATAGAAGAAAGTGAAAGCCCCTGTTGTGGAACTAACCAATAACATTCCATGTACTACTTGTGGTAACTCTATTTTAGAATTCAATGCTCTACATTTTATAATTCCAAGCAAAGCTTCTAGAGCCTTTAGAAATACAGTCTGTTAGAAATTCACACAACTTTTCCAGTAATTCTATTGCCTTTATCTGTTACATGCCTTCCAATACTAATTGACTGAAAAACATTCAAGTAGGTGTTCATGCCTTTTATATTAGGATAATTAAGTTCACAGAGTTGGTCATGCCTTTTATGAAAATATAATTATGCTGTGTTCTAAACTGGGAATCTGAGAAAGGTAGTTCTAATCTCAGCAGAGACCTGCTACAAGATTCATGATGTGTTTTATGGATTAAAGGAAATTTATAGGCAAGTAAAGAAGTGTTTAAGATGTAATGCTAACCATGCATCATCAATAGTCATGAACTGAGAAAATTGTATAAGTTGCCTTGAAAGTGTTCATTATTTGCAAAATATCATTTTGGCTGCCTGGATAAGAACTCCTTGCTTATATATGTATGAGGTGGTATCAAAAAGTTCCAGGGCTAGTTATGTTTAATAAAAAATAACATATTCACCTAAGTTTTAACATAATCTCCTTCATAATAGTCACCTTGTACAGCAATACAACCGGTTCTAGCATTCCTGCTGCTTTTGGAATCCTGCCTGGCAGTCATTCTCTGTAAGCAAGTCAAGGATTCTGCGATTTGTTCTTGCTCTCGACAACGGTGTTAAAACGATGACCTTTGAGCTGCCTTTTCATCTTGAGGAAGCAATGGAAGTCCATAGGGGCTAAATCTGGCGAATAAGGTGGGTGAAGAAGTGATACCATGTTGTCTTTGGCGAGAAACTCATGAGTGAGGAGAACTTGGTGACAGGGCACATTGTCATTGTGAAGAATCCCAACGTTAGGATTGCCTACACGGACCCATACGACAGACCAACAACATCAGCACTGCCATTGGTTGTCCTCCGACAATCATCATGCAAAAGCTGATGAATTTTCTCCCCATTTCCAGGGGTGATGCTTGTGGCAGGTCTTCCAGATCAATCATTTCCTTCTAAGGAGGTTCTTCTACTTTTAAAGCACTTGTGCCAATCGAAATATTTTGTGCGACCCATTGCCTCATCGTCGTAAGCTTGCCGAAGCATGTTCAATGTCTCTGGAGCGAATTTACCAAGTTTAATGCAAAATTTCAAGTTGGCTCTTTGTTCCAACTTCCTGTCTATGACAAAAATTGCAGACTAAAGCACACATGTGACCACAAAAATACGAATTTTACAACTTGCAAAGTAAACGCAGCAATGTCACTCAGTACACTGCCTCATGAAGGTCACTGCTAGCTCTCACTGCACATGTAACCATGTGCTACCATCTGTAGGTGTGCAACAGAATTAGTCTGGGAACTTTTTGATACACACGCACACACAACATATATACACATGCACACACATACACACACACTTTAATAGGCACTGAAGAGTTTAGCGGTTTTAGTTGAAAATACATTTTATGAAACTTTTAGGTCACTGGTTTATTAAATACAGACTACTTCCTCGTGACCCCACCTCAGTTGATTCGATTTCTTCATGATGTTTCATTTTAAAGCCCTTTAGCTGTTCTTGATCGAACATTTAACTATTATAGACACTAATTATATTCCAACTCACCTAAGAGATATTCTAACAGCTTTTGTAGTCTTCATTTCTTTCCAGTTACTGAAATATCAAACATGATATTTTTGACTTGTAGCTAAATTACAGATCATAAAGTTGTAATAACAGTAAAATCAGGCTAGTATTATAAGTAAATTCAATAACTTGAATGACAAAGAATATATTTCTTTAAGTGAAATGAAAATAAAGATACAGAGTGACATGTAATGACTAAATATCTGAATCTCTAACTATAAAATAGTAAGAAATAATATCGTTTTGGTATTGGTCTGATAACTTTTAACACGAAAAACATCACTATTTAGAATCAAATTAGCTACCTTATGGTATATTAACTAATCTTTCGTGTTTCAAAGTTCAAGCTATTTTGGATCTACTTTAGACCAACTTTGAGATTCAATAAAATATTAAGATCGAAATTATATCGTTGCCAAGAGCAATTGATGTCCAGTCAAAAAGTGGATATGTATGGAATGTGAAAAAGGCAAAAGACCACAAATTTTATGGCTACAGTAGGAGCACCATTTTGCTTCTCTAACCTTTCACATGTAAGCATCATTGCATACAAATAAAACTTGCCATACCATCACAGACCCCAAAGGGGTCATGCTTATCTAGTCTCATAAACAATAGTTTCACTTACTAAATATATCAAGAAAATAATATCACACCTCACCCCAACCTTCACAACATGAGACTGAAACACGAAGTATATTAAGTTCACTGGCCTCAGAGAACATGTGAACATCTCACACAACCACATTGATCAGACCAAAACAATAAGCCCTAATGATATATATATATATATATATATATATATATAATATATATATATATATATATATATATATATAATATATATATATATATATAATATATATATATATATATATATACTAGCAGTATTGCCCGGCTCGTGCGCCCGTGCATTCTATGCACGCGTGAATTAAGCTAAACTTGGATGAAGTTCAATCAAAATTCAGTTATTTTGGTTTTAAAATCAAGCATTTAATGCCCTCTATTTTTGCGATTATGTGTTCCATTTCCTCAATAGGAAGTACGTAGAAGCGTTTCATAAATATTTGCTGATCAAATAATTGCATTGTTGAATTATTCTTTTAGATCAGTATTTCTCAACGGGGATTTCAGGGGAGAGTTTCAGGGTGTCGCTGGCAATGTATCGTGATGATCAAAAATCCGGCCTGCTAAAATTTGGTTAAAGTGATTCAAACTGCAAACTCAACGCAAAATGGTCACATTTAATTCAAATCGTTAAAAATATTATGAAAACAATTGGTATGTGTTCACAAAGTCCAAACGATTAATACGAAAAAGCCCTCCACGCTACATCCCGAAAATTCATTTCTTTGCCGAATTTCAAATTCTTTATTACCCACTAGGGGCGACATAGAAAAGAACATGACAATCACGAATGATGAGACATTTAAGATGCTTTGTGGGGTCAACTAAAAATTGGACTGAACAATAAAATCGAATGAAATTACAATTACAAAGACACTTTTACAAATTGACAGAATGCAGTGGGGCGGGTCCGCGGACCCCACGCTCCCCGCCACGAACGTCAAATCAACGACTGCTGAACGTCAATTCAACGACGACCAGCCTACCTTCCGGATCTGCAAAAATCAACTTTTTCCCAGAAACCCGGTTCTTTTTCACCAGGACCAACACCCCACTTCCGCCGACCGACGGGTTCGGAGAGATAATTCTCTCGTAACCGTCGAACAGCGGGAGCAGATCTCTTGGCCCCTTTAACCGGGTTTCTGTGGCAACAACAACATCTAAATCCCGTGACCTGATGTCATTTAGGAAGCGCCCTTGCTTCCAGCTCGCCATCAGGCCACGCACATTTACGCACCCTACACAAATACGAGACATTTTACTTACCTTTATGTCGGTGTCCTTGTTGGCCGGGGGGTGAAGTCCGCATTAATCAGTGACTCGTCCATTTCGAGTCGCGGACCCCTTATGTCCCCTGCAAACTGTGTATTTAACATATTAAAATTCATTACATCCAATTTGTGTATTTCTACGTTTTTATGTAGATTTCTGTAGGTTTTTATTTTCTCAGCGCTAGGTATGTTTCCCATTGCGCTTCTAAGTCTGTCATTGTCCTTGTTTATTGCAACATATACAATTTGGAATTCTGTAACTCTTTTTTGTGGGCTTTGTGGGGGTGATGGGGAGGAGGAGTTTTTCCTTTTGTGGAGTACCGTGTTTGGGTGGGGTGGGTTTCCCCTCCTGGGTGTTACTCTTTTTTGTGCTATTGTTGGGTATATTTAGGTCCGTATTTTTCCTTTTTTTCATTTTTCTGGGTATCACGAAATCGTCATCCCCCTCTTGTTTTTTTCCTTCTTCTGTTTCAGTCGTTTTCTTCCTCCTCTCCTCTTCTTCAGCTTTTTTCCTTGCTTCTTCTTCTTCTTTCTTGCGGGTGGGGCATTCTGCTCGGATGTGGCCCTTTTCTCCACACCCGTAGCATCTGGGCTTACGCCCTTCGACCACCACCCGCAAGTTTATTTCGTCGTCGAAATTAATGCACTCAGGCACCTCCTCTAACGTTTCCGGCGCCGCTTGCACTATTATTTGTAAAGCTTGTAGTCACCCTATACAACAGCGCGCGCGCGCAACGCCCTCTCGCGAATACACGAAGTCCGAAAGAGGGAATTTTGCTGACGTGGCCTTGCTGACGTGGCCTTAGCAAGGGAGCGTGAGCCTTAACAAAGAGGCAAGGGAGCGTGAGCCTTAACAAAGAGACAAGGGAGCGTAAAGGTTGACCATTAGCGTCCGACAGACAGCGGCAGGCATTTCACCAAAGCAGACGTTTAATTCGCTCTCTCTCCGGTTTTGATAGCAGCAGTCTTTTGGCCGAAGACTTTTAACCTGAATTGTTGCAGACATCATCTTCTTCCTCCGGACGCCATTTTGACCCGTTCTGTTTTTAGCGGCTGAACATTGTAAATATTACACTCGATTAATTTTCAGCCTTGCACGCCCAGAACCTAGGACATCAGATATACCACTGATTTCTCACCGGTATAAAACAATAAAGTATATCTATTTTTTACGTCTGCGTTTTGTGTTTCTTTGACTGGTAGAGTCTGGATATAAAAGCAACGGAAAGTGATTGCACCAACTTGCACCCCAAAAGTGCAAGAGGAGATATTCACATATTCGTTACAGTGGTGACCCCAAAGTTCCAGAGAACACTCAACAAAAAGAAAACATCCAGTTTTTCTGCCAAGTCTGAAACACGACCAACCTGTTTTCCAGTCCCTTTCAACAGTTTGTTTCTTCATCTGCACTCACGCACGGAAGAGAAAATTAAAAAAAGAGAAGAAATTTTTTTTTCTCGATTAAAACGCGACGAAGGTTGGTAAAAAACAAAAAAAAGAAAAGAAGTTTTTTTTTCTATTCTCTGTGCACACAGTACAAACAAAAAAAAACATTTTTTTTTTGTAAATTGCACATTCAAAATTTATTGGTTCAATTGTTGCTCTTTCTTCCTTTCTTTTTTCCCTTTGTTTTTCCTTGTTGCGTCTGTTCAGCGTTGGTTCGTTGTCAGTTTTCTTTTTTCCATTTGACAGAGTCATCTAGTGAATAAAAGGCTACAAAATGTTTATGGGTTCGTTACCTACTTTTACAGGTGATGCCACACTGTGGTCTTCACAGTTAGAGGCACAATTTCGTGCACAAAGTATTACTCCCGAGCAGCAGTTGCAAATCCTTTATGGTTGCATGCCGCCGCAACTGGCATCTTCAGCAAGGGACCTTATTACAGACCCTAGTCCAGGCGCTACTTATGCGTCTGTTAAATTAGAGGTTGAAAAAAGAAATACACGAAGCGAGGAAAGTCGTTTCAACGAGTTAATGGCAGATGAGCAACTAGGGGACAGAACTCCGTCAGAATTTTTACGAAGACTGAGGGAGTTAAGTGGTAATGCATCAGATGCCCCCCTCCTTCGGAAGATTTTTTTCTCGAGGTTGCCCGCCTATATACAGACCGTTTTGGCAACCGGCTTAGAGACAAATACAGTGGACCAAATAGTAACGATGGCTGATAAGATGGTTGAATTTGCCGTTCAAACATCGTCACGGTCTGTTTGTGCCTGTTCACAGACCTCTTCGGCCTCAATTGAGGGGCTTTCTAAACTAATAGAAACCCTCACTAAAAGGATGGACGCGATGGTAAGCGATCTTCAAAATCGCGAAGTCGCAGTCGTTCATCCTCGAGATCAAAACAGTCTAAGTCTGGACTGTGTTGGTACCACTCCAAGTATGGAGAGAATGCACATAGGTGCACACAGCCATGCACTTATAAGTCTTTAAACTAGATTCGGAGAATTTGAGCACGTCAACTTCCTCCACAACATTTTCTGGTTATCGTGCATTCTTTGTTAAAGATCTAGTGTCGAAGAAAAACTTCATGGTAGACACTGGTTCTTGTTGCAGTATTTGGCCTCTGCGTTGCACAACTGACAGGCCAAAGCGATCTAACGTCATCTTGCACGCTATTGACTCGTCACCAATAGCCACATTCGGTCAGATGTCGTTGCGCCTTGATATTGGTCTTCGACGAGACTTTCGATGGGTTTTTGTCATTGCCGACATTCCGCATCCTATTTTAGGTGCGGATTTTCTGGATAAATTTGATTTGTTGGTAGATGTCAGACGTCGGAGGTTGGTCGATAGTTCGACTACACTCTCCACGCCGACCGGAGAATCTACCAATTTAGCACTTAGCCCGACATTTTTTGTCGGTACATCTGGAGATGTTTTTCACTCTCTTTTAGCTTCTTTTCCAGAGCTATATGATGTTACCTTTAGGGTGGCTAAGCCATTGCATTCGACACGACACTTTATAACAACAACTGGACCTCCTGTTTTTTCACGTCCAAGGCGTCTTGCACCTGATCGACTTAAAACTGCTAGGGCTGAGTTTGAGCACATGCTCCAGCTCGGTCTGATACGCCCCTCCACCAGTCCATGGGCATCTCCCCTTCATTTAGTAAGAAAAGGGGATACAGATTTTCGCCCGGGGGGAGATTATCGGCGTCTAAATTCGGTGACGATTCCGGACAAATATCCCATAAGGATTTTAAACGATTTTTCGGCAAATTTACATAGCTGTACTATTTTTTCTAAGGTTGACCTGATACGTGCCTACCATCAAATACCGGTCAACTCAGACGATATTCCTAAAACAGCAATTACTACTCCTTTTGGCTGTTTCGAATTTTTATTTATGAGTTTTGGTTTGAGGAATGCCACTAGTACTTTCCAACGGTTTATAGATGAAGTTGTTCGCGGACTGGATTTTGTGTTCGCGTATGTCGATGACATTCTAATCGCAAGTGATACGCATGAAAATCATCTCCTGCACTTGTCTCAGCTTTTTCAGCGTCTTCGCGACTATGGTGTTCGCATTAATCCAGACAAGTGTGTTTTTGGGCAACCATCTCTTAATTTTCTCGGTCATTATATTGACTCGAGAGGAATCAAACCACTCTCATCCAAAGTCGATGCTATTCAACGCATCGCACCACCTTCTTCTTTGCGTCAACTTCGCCATTTTTTAGGCATAGTAAATTTCTATAGACGTTTCATAGATCGGTGTGCGGACAAGTTGTTACCTTTAACACAAATGCTAAAGGGAAATTCCAAGAAGGACGCCCGTCTGACTCTTTCGGCTGAAACACTGTCTGCCTTTGAGTTGGTTAAAAAGGAACTAGCTTCAGTCCCTATTTTGGCACATCCGGCTCCTAATGCTCCACTTACTTTATCTGTGGACGCATCAGAGTCTGCAATTGGCGCTGTTTTGCAGCACACCGTAGAGGGTGAAGTTAAACCTTTAGCTTTCTTTTCTTGTCAGCTAAAGCCAGCTGAACGCAGATATAGTACCTTTGATCGAGAGTTACTAGCGATCTATCTGTCAGTTCGGCATTTTCAACACCAGCTCGAGGGACGAGAGTTTGTGATTTATACTGATCACAAGCCCCTTACTTTTGCATTGTCTTCTAAAACGGATAAACTCTCTCCTCGTGCTTTCCGTCACCTGGACTATATTTCTCAATTTACAAGTGACATTCGGCATGTGCCAGGCAGTGAGAACGTCCCTGCAGATGCTCTCTCTAGACTCCCTGTCAATTCCATTTCCTCTCCTGCAGCAATTGATTTAACTGCTATTTCGCAGGATCAACCACCTTTAGAGGAGTTGGATTTAACTTCGCCTAAGTTTATTAACTGTAAGTTTGACTACCTTCCGCTCCCTACAGCGGAAGGCTCTATTCTTTGTGACGTTTCTACCGGTTCACCTAGACCATTAGTACCTGAGAAACATCAACGTTCTGTGTTTGATGCTCTTCATTCACTGTCACATCCAGGTATCTCTGCCACAGTAAGCTTGTTACTGCTCGTTTCTTCTGGCCCAATATGCGACGATCAATTACCTCTTGGGCACGCTCTTGTTTGAGGTGCCAGAGTGCTAAAGTCCATAGACACGTTCGTGCTCCACTTGGACAATTTTCCTCTCCTGAAGCCCGTTTTCGCCATATCCACCTTGATTTGGTTGGACCATGGCCTGTGAGTCGCGGGTTCTCATACATTTTTCACGCTGGCCGGAAGCTATTCCTATAGCAGACATTTCAGCTGAAACTGTTGCGAGGGCTTTCGTATCTAATTGGATTTCGAGGTATGGTGTACCGTACAGTTTAACCACAGATCGTGGTCGACAATTCGAGTCTGCATTGTTTCGTGAGTTATCACGAATCCTGGGGATGCATCATATACGCACCACAAGTTACCACCCCGCTTCTAATGGGATGGTGGAGCGTTTCCATAGGCAACTTAAGGCCGCTTTGCGTGTCTCGCCGAATCCACAGACATGGACTGAATTTCTACCGATCGTCCTGCTTGGATGTCGGACTGCGATTAAAGCAGACCTTGGTTTTTCGTCTGCCGAGCTCTTGTATGGTACCACACTGGCATTGCCTGGTACGATGTTGGTGCCAGACAAGTCACAGTCTCTTAATTTAGAGTCTTATGTTGCTCGATTACGCAGATATTTTTCTGCCCTTCCTCCTATGGACCCTCGACACCAAAATCCTCCTTCTAGTGTGCCATCAGACCTTAATTCTTGGACGCATGTTTTTATTCGTGATGATTCTGTCAAAGGACCTCTTGTTTCTCCTTATAAAGGACCTTTTCGTGTGATTTCTCGCACGCCGAAGGTATTCAAACTTGAAATTAACGGTCGTTCGGAGACCGTCTCCGTAGATCGTCTTAAAAGGGCATATTTTGAGGTGTCCACATCTTTTAATGACCCCACTGCCACAACCATCGTTGAACCTTCACATGCACCTTTGACAACACCACCATTCACACATGCACCTTTGACAACACCACTATTTACACATGCACCTTTATCAACACCATCATCGGCAACACCACCTTCGTCGTTGCAGCCTGCCTCGAACAGACCTTATGTTACGAGGTCAGGCAGAACTGTTCACTGGCCGAAAAAACTTTCCAAAACTATTTATATTTGACATTTTCAATTGACTTCCCAGTGACAGTTCAGTACTCATTGAACTTTGCTCATTTTGAGTATTTTTTCTCTCTTTACCTTTAAGGTGAATTTTTTTTTTTTTTTTTTTTGCTGTTTAATGTATTATATTGTGTGCTATTTTTGGTTATCTGGTGTCCACCTTGAGTTTTATGGTCACTACAAGGAATTGTTGTTCGTGCTTAGGCACTGGAGGGGAGCTTTGTAGTCACCCTATACAACAGTGCGCGCGCGCAACGCCCTCTCGCGAATACACGAAGTCCGAAAGAGGGAATTTTGCTGACGTGGCCTTGCTGACGTGGCCTTAGCAAGGGAGCGTGAGCCTTAACAAAGAGGCAAGGGAGCGTGAGCCTTAACAAAGAGGCAAGGGAGCGTAAAGGTTGACCATTAGCGTCCGACAGACAGCGGCAGGCATTTCACCAAAGCAGACGTTTAATTCGCTCTCTCTCCGGTTTTGATAGCAGCAGTCTTTTGGCCGAAGACTTTTAACCTGAATTGTTGCAGTCAAATCATCTTCTTCCTCAGGACGCCATTTTGGACCCGCTCTGTTTTTGGCGGCTGAACATTGTAAATAGTACAATCGATTAACTTTCAGCCTTGCGCGCCCAGAACCTAGGACATCAGATATAACACTGAATTCTCACCGGTATAAAACAATAAAGTATATCTATTTTTTACGTCTGCGTTTTGTGTTTCTTTGACTGGTAGAGTCTGGATATAAAAGCAACGGAAAGTGATTGCACCAACTTGCACCCCAAAAGTGCAAGCGGAGATATTCACATATTCGTTACAAGCTTGTCCCTTCCAATTCTCCTTCTGGGTTCTGACAATGTTTATAATATTAATTTTTTCTTTCAGTCCCATAAATAGGGCTGGAATGAGGCTTTTTACCTCAATTTCCGGTAGTATATCGTCTATTTTAATTTTTATTGTTCTTCTCCCCATATACGAGGGGAGAAGAATTATGTCTGTAGTTTTTAAAGGGTTGATCGAGTGTTTCCTCGCCTGTTCCTCCTCTTTAAAGTAAACCATTATCGTTGCATATTTCTTACCCGATGTAACGAAATCAACGTCTGTCCATATTGGTTTGAGACACTTTTCGGCCTGCTCCTTTGTTATTTTTTCTATTTTTCTTTCCTTAATTACAAACGATTTAAAAATTACCGTTTTCTTTATGGTCCTGGTTTTTATTTCTTGTGGGAGGGTGGCTTTTATGTTGTTCCCCTCCCTTTTGTACCTGTCCTTGTATTTGTCATAATCAATGTCTTCAGGTTTAATTTTTTCGGTTTTTCTGCCTGCTGCGGCTGCGCAGTTAACGGTTTTTTTTTCACGTTTTCAACTGCTGGTACAGTTGTTTCCGAATTATCTGCTTTCAACATATTTTTTTCCTTTGTAGGTGAACCTACAATATTTTCTTTTTTTCAAGGTGAACCTTCATTGGCAAAATGTTCAACTGTTTTTTCCATTTTCACGCAAATGGATTTTTTTTTTGTTAGATTGTGTCAAAACACACAATATGTTTCACAATGTTTCCCCTCCTTAAAGGAGGGGAATAACAAAGTTCTCTGGTTCACAAACCAGTCAAAAATTTAATACAACGTTTTAACAACAAATTTTCAACAAGGTAAATCAAACACAATTATTAACAATTTTAGCTTACTTTCAAAACACAACTGACGCCTTCAAAAATTCTTTGCCGAATTTCAAATTCTTTATTACCCACTAGGGGCGACATAGAAAAGAACATGACAATCACGAATGATGATACAATAAGATGCTTTGTGGGATCAATTTAAAAATTTGACTGAACAATAAAATCGAATGATATTACAATTACAATTACAAAGACACATTTACAAATTGACAGAATGCAGTGGGGCGGGTCCGCGGACCCCACGCTCCCCGCCACGACACTTAGACTTGTGTTTACTTTTTTTTCCAGGTCTATCTCGCATTTGTGAGGGACCTTTTATTCGCCACATTCTTCCACCTTTCATCGAACACTTTCTTACTCAGGCTCCTCCTCTCCAGTTCTATTTGTCTTTTCAGGTGGAATTTGAAGTATTCCACAAGACTAGAACCGGAGATGAAGTCGCCTGTTAGCATCCCTTTCACCCGCGTCTTCCATACTGCCTGTTTCGCAATTGAAACCACAGAGAGAAAACAATTCTTACCTTCTTTCGTTAAGAAATCAGGTGGGCTGATTTTCACAATGGATTCGGCTGATAGCTGTACTCTTCCTCCACTTGACATCAGTTGTTCGGCATAAACCCACATGTCTGTCACCTCCGGGCACTGCACGATCGCGTGCGAGACGGTTTCCCCGTCTCGCCCACATCTCGCGCAGGTCGGGCTGACTGGGCACCATGCCTTGCGAGTTTATCTCGAACAGGTAAGGCTCCTCGGTAACACTGCCAAGCCAAAGACTTCTGGAAATTATCCAGTGCCTTCGGCCCGAATGTACGTTGGAACAGACTGGCCAGCTGATTATCGTCGAAACCTAGGGTTTCCCCTAGCGTATCATCGTTACCGGCCTCTACAAAACCTCTATAAAACACAGCGGTAGAACCACTGCCGCAGGCATTGCCCGAGCGACGGAATAGTCGGAGTGCCGCAAGGCACTCCGTGTACCATGTACCCAACTTCGATCTACGATTATACCAGTCTTCCCGTCCACCGAAACTGGTGAACCTGGGAAACATCTGCTTCGCCAGCGGAGACCACACCCGTTCACCATCTAGATGGAGCCACAGGTGCCTTAGCCTTAGCGCATTTCTGCGCATCATTAGCCACGGCATCCCTAGTCCACCCTGTAACGGTTTTTGACAACAAATAGAGCGTTTCACAAGTGGTTTCGAGCCCTTCCACAAAAAGTGAAAGAGCTGTCTCTCCAACTTGTTCAACCACGAATCCGGGCAAGGCACGACGGCAAGGCGGTAGGTGATCACCGATGCGATAAACACATTGGCTACCTCCGCCCTACCTTTCAGGGATAACCACCGCCAAGACCAGGTCTTGACTACTGCGGTCACCCTGCTCGATACCTCGCTCCAGTTCTTCTCTATTTGGAGGCCTGGTCCAAACCAGACCCCGAGCAACTTAATCGGGCCCTCCGTCCAACGTCCCACGACGCTGTCTGGAGGCATCGACTTGCCTCTCCAGGTGCCGAGTTGCAAGCCGACTGACTTTTCACGATTAACCTTTGCTCCTGTCACCGTCTCGTAAACCTCTATGGCCTTGCCTACTTTACGTAGGAGGTCCATTTCGGTCACGATGATAGTGATGTCATCCGCGTACGCCGAAACCGACATTCCACGACCTGGCTGCCTCGGGATGCCACTCAGTTTTCGCAGCAGCGGCTCGAGAGCTACTACATACAAAAGCGGGGAGAGCGGACATCCCTGACGGACCGAGCGTTTGACCTTGAACGGCTTAGAAATAAAGCCGTTCACCCGAACTACCGAGTCGACGTTGTCATACATTTGTATGATCCACCTGAGGAAGCCAAGACCCAGGCCGAACTGAGCCAGGACGGACACCAGGTAACGATGGTCGACCCTATCGAAAGCTTTTGACTGGTCTAAATGGACCACTGCCCCTCCCTTGCCGGGATCATTATCCATTCCCTCTATCGTGTATCTAATTAGATGGAGATTATCCTGAATGGTTCTGCCCGGTACGGCGCACGTTTGCGCTTTCCCGATCAGTCCATTCGCGACATGCGCCAATCTGTTCGATAACACTTTGGCCAAAATCTTCAACTCTGCGTTAAGCAGAGTGCTGGGCCTGAAATTATCAATGACGTCCCCCTTGCTCTGGTCCTTCCTGACTAGTGTCACCACTCCCCGGCGCACAGATCTGGGTATGAACCCATTCTGCTGCCAGTTCGCGTAGACGTCCGCCAGTAAGTCCCCGAACAAGTCCGGCATACTTTTATAAAGCTCGTAGGGCAGACCATCCAGTCCCGGCGCCTTACCCGCAACGCAGTCTGCCATGGCCTCCATTACCTCCTCAGGCGTGATCGGCTTCTCATTACACTCCGCATCCTGCCCCGAGAGGCGCGGCAGTCCGTCAAGAAGGTCCGTTAGGTCCCTCCTCTCATCCGGCCCGCCGCCACCCCCAAAGAGCTGGGCGAAGTGGTCCTGAAAAGCTTGACACATCTCCTCGGGCTCGTCTGTCAACTTACCTTGTTGGTTCGTCAGAGATCGAATTGTGGCATCGTTACCACGTTGGGCTTCCACCACTCGGGCCCATCTCGCGGCATTAATTCCTTCGCTCCCCATTGTACGTTGTCTAGCTCTGACAATGCAACCCATGTGTTTGGCTTCGAGGTGCTGGTTTAAAACCAGTCTCTTGGCCTTCACCTGAGCCGCGTTGCCAGTTCGCATTGCTTCCTCTAGGTCCTTAACTAGAGTAGTTTCTTTTCTAGCCTCTCTAGCTACGAGATCTATACTATATCTAATAGACTCATATCTTATGGCTCGCTTGAGGGCATACCACCATTTGTTATTGATAATGGAGCCGGTCATGGCCCTCTGGATCATTAACCTAATCCTGTCACTGTACTCCTTAATCGCCAAAAGGGACGTATTAAGTTTCTAGTAACCAGGACCTCTAATTATCTTATCTACGTCTAGCTTACAGGTGACCATCTTGTGGTCACTGTAGCTGACTATGTGGAGCTGTGGACTCTTAACTAGGTTTCTATCTACCTTCCTAATTAAAATCCTGTCTATGTATGACCTTGACGATCCGTCGCTGTTTGTCCATGTCCACAATGGAGCGTCCGGATGTTCCAGTCTATATGGATCTACCAGCTCAAAACGTCTTAGTAGATCCAGGAAGCAAGCATTTCTTTCCTGTCTGTTTGCGAGCCTACACAGTCTACCCGCACATTGCAGATTGTGTTGTAGTCTCCTAACATTACTAAAGGGCACGATGTACTGAGAAACTTCTCCAGGTTCCGAAAATACTTACTATTCCCCTTATTATTGGGGGCGTAAACCGCAACCAGTCTGATTGTCTTACGACTGCTGAACGTCAAATCAACGACGACCAGCCTACCTTCTGGATCTGCAAAAATCAACTTTTTCCCAGAAACCCGGTTCTTTTTCACCAGGACCAACACCCCACTTCCGCCGACCGACGGGTTCGGAGAGATAATTCTCTCGTAACCGTCGAACAGCGGGAGCAGATCTCTTGGCCCTTTTAACCGGGTTTCTGTGGCAACAACAACATCTAAATCCCGTGACCTGATGTCATTTAGGAAGCGCCCTTGCTTCCAGCTCGCCATCAGGCCACGCACATTTACGCATCCTACACAAATACGAAACATTTACTTACCTTTATGTCGGTGTCCCTGTTGGTCGGGGGGTGAAGTCCGCTTTAATAAGTGACTCGTGTACATCGAGCCGCGGACCCCTTATGTCCCCTGAATACTGCGCATTTAAAATATTAAAGTTTAGCAAATCCATTTTGTATATTTCTACATTTTTTAAAAATTTTCTGTGTGTTTGTATTTTTTCAGCGGTTGGGATGTTTCCCATCCCGCTGCTTAAACTGTCGTTGTCTTTGTTGATGGCTGCATAAACTACTTGGAACTCCGTGATTTTCTTTTGGGGGCTTTGTGGGGGTGATGGGGAGAAGGGGGAGGAGGAGTTTGGGGAGTATGTAGGGGAGGAGCACGGGGAGGTCATTTGGAGGGGAGGGTAATGTATGGTACTGTGGGGTGGGGGTGATTCGTGTTGGTCTGGGGGGGTCTTATCTTTTTTTTCCTTTTGTGGAGTACCGTGTTTGGGTGGGGTGGGTTTCCCCTCCTGGGTGTTACTCTTTTTTGTACTATGATTGGGTATATTTAGGTCCGTATTTTTCCTTTTTTTCATTTTTCTGGGTATCACGAAATCGTCATCCCCCTCTTGTTTTTTTCCTTCTTCTGTTTCAGTCGTTTTCTTCCTCCTCTCCTCTTCAGCTTTTTTCCTTGCTTCTTCTTCTTCTTTCTTGCGGGTGGGGCATTCTGCTCGGATGTGGCCCTTTTCTCCACACCCGTAGCATCTGGGCTTACGCCCTTCGACCACCACCCGCAAGTTTATTTCGTCGTCGTAATTAATGCACTCAGGCACCTCCTCTAACGTTTCCGGCGCCGCTTGCACTATTATCTGTAAAGCTTGTCCCTTCCAATTCTCCTTCTGGGTTCTGACGATGTTTACGATATTAATTTTTTCTTTCAGTCCCATAAACAGGGCTGGAATGAGGCTTTCTACCTCAATTTCTGGTAGTATGTCATCTATTTTAATTTTTATTGTTCTTCTCCCCATATACGAGGGGAGAAGAATTATATCTGTAGTTTTTAAAGGGTTGATCGAGTGTTTCCTCGCCTGTTCCTCCTCTTTAAAGTAGACCATTATCGTTGCATATTTCTTACCCCATGTAACGAAGTCAATATCCGTCCATATTGGTTTGAGACATTTTTCGGCCTGCTCTTTTGTTATTTTTTCTATTTTCTTTTCCTTAATGATAAACGATTTAAAAATTACCATTTTCTTCATGGTCCTGGTTTTTATTTCTTGTGGGAGGGTGGCTTTTATGTTGTTCCCCTCCCTTTTGTACCTGTCCTTGTATTTGTCGTAATCAATGTCTTCCGGTTTAATTTCTTCAGTTCTTCTGCCGGCTGCGGCAGCAAAGTTGTACGTTTTTTTCTCGGTTTCAACCGCTGGTGAACTTGGTTTGGATACATTTTTCGACAAAGTGTTTTCCTTTGTAGGCGAACCTACAATATTTTTCTCGTTTTCTACTGCTGGTGAACTTGGTTTGGAATCAATAGTGTTTTTCTTTGTAGGAGAACCTACGATATTTTCTTTAGAAGGTGAACCTTCATTGGCAACATCTTCGAATGTTTTATCTATTTTCAACAAATGAATGTATTTTTTTTTTTTTTGTTTAATTGCGCTACAACGCACAATATATTTCACACAATATTTCCTCTCCTTAAAGGAGGGGAATAACAAAGCTTTCCTGGTTCAAAAACCAGTTAAAGTTCAATATAACAATTTAACAAACAATTTTTAAACAAACAATTTCAACACAATTTTAACAATATTTTGGCTCACGTGAAAAACACAACCGACTCCTTCAAAAATTCTTTGCCGAATTTCAAATTCTTTATTACCCACTAGGGGCGTGTGGTGAACACAGTTCACGTCAAACAGCTGACTGAGTACAGTTCACTATTCAATGCATGGGATAAGGCCTAAACAAGCACATTATCGATTTTTGCACTTGCGAGATGAATTTCGAAACAGAAATAGCGCAGTTCAATTTTCATTCGCCTAAACTTTAAGTGACACATTTTTGGTGGTTCTACGATTTGTTGGCTAGGAGGAGATGTGCCGGGAAGTTAAACACACAGACACACACACAGATACACACACAGACACACACACAGATACACAAGTTGAGTTTTATATATATAAATTTAATATGTGACAATTATTCTGAAATTTAATATGTTACAATTATTCAGTAGCCATGATAAAACTCCGAGTTTGGGATGTCGGGGTGGAAACCCATGCCGCTATCTCTTCACTTATAAGGCCATCAAAAAATGCTATGAAAATGACCGCTAATTAAGGGGAGGGAGTAAAGAAAGGTAAGGAGTCAAAATGTTCATAGTAATCACGTAAGTGCGCATGTCCATACATACACATGCGCGCCCGAACACCCACGTACATGCGCCCATATGTATATACTCATCCACCTTCACTTGTAAAACACACATGCTCACTCACACATTCGCCAAAAACTATATACATACCTGCATACACGCTCGCACACGCGCACAAAAATGGTTCATACATACGCCTGTATACGCACATGCACAAGAAAAAACAGGGCTAAAGGCAAAATACAAAAAATGATGTGTAATATAGTGTAAAAAATAAGCAATAAGAGTAAAAACACGTCTATATACGCACATACCCGCACACATCCACACGCGCGCACAAAAGATTCCATATACACGTCTATATACGCACAGGAAAAATGCAGGGTGGAAGGTAAAATACAGAAAAATATGTGTAAAAAATATTTGAGCAATAAAACTATAAAATAATATCTGTAAATATGTAAAAATATATATAAAAAATAGTTTTTTAAAAATATATTTTTATAGTTTTATTGCTCATATATTTTTTTACACATAATTTTTCTGTATTCTACCTTCCACCCTGCATTTTTCCTGTGCGTATATAGACGTACACGTCTATATACGCACAGGAAAAATGCAGGGTGGAATTTTTTGTGCGCGCGTGTGGATGTGTGCGTGTGTGTTGGTATGTGCGTATATAGACGTGTTTTACTCTTACTGCTTATTTTTTACACCTTTTTTACACATTTTTCTGTATTTTGCCTTTAGCTCTGTTTTTTTCTTGTGCATGTTTTTCATCCTGCAGTGTCCAACAAAAACCACCCTCCTTACCAAGGAATCTTAGTAGGCTTACCAGTTTTTTGACTGAAGGCCCAACCATGAGAAAGGTTGTACACACACACACATACACGCGCGCGCACGATCGCCTCAAATGCGGGAGACTCAGGTACGCTATTTCTAAGTATGAGGCCTGCGTTCGCACTCATCACGTCATATAATTCAAATATAGAATCTAAACGCATTAACGCAAATATAGAATCTAACGCTGTCAAATGCGAAATTGCTTGCTTTTTTTCCCGCAATGTTCCCTTTCAATTTCTGGCTTTATCCTCATATTTACTGATACACCCATTGTAACCTTTCATCTCTCTCTCTCTCTCTCACACACAGAACATTTTAACTGCATTTTCAAATTTCATTTCACTTGAGCACATCTATGTGACATCTATTCTATTGATTGAGATACATGGCGTACATTCAGATATCGTCTTTATTTTGAATCCAAACTTTCTCTGCGTTGTTCTTTTATCTATCCGCATTCCATTACACTATTAGACATTTGTTTGAAGCTGTGAAACGAAGCGTCTTACTGCCAATTAGTAACAACATTTTCTTTCACTTTGAATTTACTAATGTTTTCTGCGTATTTATTCATTTTATATTGGAGAGAAACATCGTGAAAAATCATTGTGTTCCATTGAATCTTCCTCACACAGTCTTATATTCATTGAAATCAGACATTTATTTGTAGTCGTTACATAATTATGTACTGAACATGCATTACTGTTTTTTTTCACTAGTCTTTTTTTAGTTTAGATGAGATAAGTTCATGATTTCATTATGTCCAACATTCCTAAGGTGGCGAGCTGGCAGAATCGTTAGCATGCCGGTCAAAATGTTTAGTGTTATTTTGTCTGCTGCTACGTTCTGAGTTCAAATTCCACCGAGGTTGATTTTGCCTTTCATCCTTTCAGGGTTAATATATATATATATGTGTGTGTGTGTTAAATAAAATGAGACGACAAATCCAAGGCTGTGTGGAGTTTTCAGAACATTTATAAAGAGAAATTAGTCTTACAGCTGTTTCTGGGATATTAGAGACATCTCTTCATCAGAAACGATGTGAAATGGTTCAATAGAGGGAAATATTAGAGTTCAATATAGTAGTTATTTTGGAAAAGGAGGCAAATTAGAAGTATATAAGGAAATAGGAGAATAAATGTAAAAATAAAAATGTATAAAGATATTATAGCTGCAGTTCCATTATCCAAGGAAAGTGGTGTGTAGAAGTGGTATAAATGCTTCCTGTCCGTTGTATGTAAATTCCAATAGGAGTTCATATTTTGTCATCACAAATGGAAAGTGTGGAGACGTAGATTCCATGTGCTTGTCCTTCAAAGGGGTTTTATGGTGTGAATGAAAATTTGAGAATGTAGTGATAGTATAAAGTGGATAGAGAGGGGAGAAGAGATGTGTGTGTTAAAATGAAGAGGTCAAAGGAAAAGGTGAGAAAAGTAGGAAAGAAAGAGGGAGAGGAAATCAAAAGAAGAGAAAAAGAAAAAGTGTAAAGAAAGGAAAAAGAAAAGGAAAACGGAGTGTTGGTTGGTGGTCAAGATATTAAAAGGGGTGATGGGAGAGGAGTAGGGGAGGGGAAGAAAGGGATAAGAATGTAAGTAATGAATATTTGTGAGGTGTGGTGTTATGTTAGAATGGGTACAGAAAAGGGTATAGTAGGGGGTATTTTCTAAAGTGAGTAGTAAACTACAAAACGGAAGGGAAGGATACTAAGAATGGTCAGTTTCTATAGACTTATGTGTTTTTATTCTAATGGCTAATATGAGAATGTGGGTAGAGAAATCAGAGAAAGAAAGAAAGAAGTGTATATTGATATACATGTGTGTACATGTATGCCTTATTATATAGGCCTGCATACCCGTATGAATGCTTGCACACACACACACATACATATATATATATATATATATATATATATATATACACAATATATATATATACACACATACATACATATACATACATATGCATGCACACACAAGCATACATACATACACATATATATACATACACACATACCCATGAATACATGCATATATGTATACACGTGTGTACATACACACGTTTATATGCATGCATACACACACATACACGTGCGCACACACATGCACATATATACATATACATACGTGCATACATCCACATACGTACACATATGCATGCCCATATGTGTAGTATTAAACAATTAAAATATGATTGGAGAGTTAAAAAATGAAGTCAAACAGGGTTGTTGGGTATTACCTAATTGCTGTTTGGAATATGTGCTGTGTGGTTATTTAGGTTGCATTTAGATTTGTGGTGAAATTTGAAGGTATGGAAAAAGTGGTGGTGGCATGTACCTAGCACCTCGTTATATTTATTTAATAGTATTGAAAAGTTGTGTTTAAATATGTGAAATGCCTCTTTTAGGCATAACTTACAGGCTGAGCCTGGACCTTGGTATTGAAGACCTTAATCTATTATGGACCATGACAGGATGTGGGGAATATTTCTATTTTTGAGATGATGTATGTAACTGGCGAGTATTGTGGATTTACTAGGTTTCTCGTTTCTAAAAGAGTTGAAATGCACAGCATATCGTTGTTTAAAATTTATAGTTGATACTATATATATGGTTGTAGAATTGTGTAATTGTTGAGTATGGTGCATTTATAAATTACATTAGACCTTCTGCAATGGCTTTGTAGAGGGCAGATGGTCCCAGGACGGCAGTTACATGGTAGTGCATTGTGGGGATTATTTTCAGGAATGGAGGGGGTAATACTGTCAGAGGAGAGGTTAAAGACGAGGGTAGATTGGTCTATGTTATTAACATTATTATTACTATTATCATTACTATTTCTATCGCTGTTGTTATTTATCCTATCTGTAATAGTGGTGGAAGTTGTAGTAGTAGTATTCTGGTTAGTGTTAGTGGGATTGGTAGAGTTTCCGTTGTGGACTAAAGTATAGGGTTCGATATTGGAGCTATGTATATGTTGGGCCCTCGTGTATTCAGAGTTGTTACAGTGCAAGTTTTGATAATAGAGAGAAAGTTTTCGTTTATTATATATATATATATATATATATATATCCTCCTTCTTCCCTTCTTTCCTGAGCGTCCAATAATACTTTATTTGTTCCACATCCTTGCGTTGTTGTCTTTTTGTTTTCTTGTTTGGATTAACTTTATATATATATATATATATATATATATATATATATATTATATATATATATATAGGGAAAGTTTATAAAAAAAAACAAAAGACGAAGACAGGTGGTGTACAAAACAAACAGATGTATTAGTATAACGCTCAGGAATAGAAAGTCTTTTACGTTTTGAGCCTACGCTCTTCTACAGAAAGGGACACAGAAAAAAACAAACAGAGAAAAAATGTGTGTAGTGGCTATCTATTTATGTATATCTATCTATGTATATCTACCTATCTCTATTCAGTTGTGTTTACTTACTTGTACAGAGAGAGAGAGAGAGAGAGAGAGAGAGAGAGAGAGAGAGAGAGAGAGAGAGAGAGAGAGAGAGAGAGAGAGAGAGAGTTGTGTTTATTTATTCTCGTTTCAAAGTCCATTGTTGTCATTCTTATTGTTATTGTCATTGTTTTGGGATTGTAGGTAATGATCTGTTTAACAGATGTAAAATTTTTAGTGGTAAAGTGGTGATGAAAATTTTTAAGAAAAGGACCAATGAGTTAAAAAGTTTGAGAAGCATTTCTCCAGCTAATCTCACTAAGAGATATATGCTAAGCTGAATAAATAGAAGTTAGTGAATATCTCTGCCAGTTCCTGCAACAAGTATGTTTCATTCTTTATAAATACCCTGTAATTTATTTGACACTGGTAAGAAATACTGCAAAAATAACTTGAAGCAATTTTCTTCTTCTTTTTTACAATACAATGTAGCCGAATGACTTGAAATTCATCATTGACAGATAGACACAAGCTCCTATGTTGTGTTCACCTTCAAGCGAGGAAACACTGACCAAACACAACATGCTATATTGTCTTCGTTGTGACAAACTATGTTCCTGCTGATTTTGCAAACTAGTGGAATATAGCTATGCAAGACTTACATTATACCAATGACAGCATTCACAATACCACCTCAATTCAAATAGGTCTGGTACACAGTTAATACACATTTAATACAGTTGTACACAGTTAATACAGAAGTTTCCATTTGTGACCCAGCTCAGCACAACCTTGTCAGACTGTCTACCATTGATGTCTTAGCTTCACAGAAGGAGAGGGAGGGGAGAAGAGAGAGAGGAAGAGAGCAAGAGAGAGGAAGAGAGTGAGAGAGAGAGAGAAAGAAAGAAAGAGAGAGAGAGAGAAACAGCAAACAAGAGTTCTTTTTTCCGATCACACCAAACATATGCATCTTAAAATTTTCTTTATAGAATATGGACTATGTCACAAAATACTTGGACCAACCGCATTCTTTTCTTTTCTACTCTAGGCACAAGGCCCGAAATTTTGGGGGAGGGGCCAGTCGATTAGATCGACCCCAGTACACAACTGGTACTTAACTTATCGACCCTGAAAGGATGAAAGGCAAAGTCAACCTCGACGGAATTTGAACTCAGAATGTAAAGACAGACAAAATCCTGCTAAGCATTTCGCTCGGTGTGCTGACGTTTCTGCCAGCTCACTGCCTTTTTGACCAGCAACATTATCATGCCTGACATATAAACACACACACAGTTAACAAATTTACCTGCAAACTAGCACTGCAACAAATTTTAATATATATGCATACACTTGCTCTTCAATCTTTGCTGACTATTGCTAATATAAGAACCTTTCTCAATTTTTGAATAATTCATGAACTGAAGAATTTGACAGTCATCCTCAGTTCATTTAATTTTATTTGGTTTCATGGTTTTGCTATACTACTTTACTGTTGAACTGTACACACGAAGACATTCTATCATTACTTGTCTTTTTTTTCTCTATAATACATCATACTTCTACCTTGATTGATCTGTTGAGCTAAGAATGGACACAAACTTGCAAGTTGAAGACAGTATGTTCTTTTCCTTTACATCTTCATATCTTCTTTAACAGATCAACTCTGTGCAATAAGTTAAACATGGTAGTACATTGCTTTTACACTCCAGTCATCTAATGGCCTTTAGTTTTGCTCATTTGTCTGATGACAAACATATTTGAAGGGGATTCTTGTAGATCATTTCTCTTTATATTGAACCACTAACACCTCTGTTTAGATAAAGGCATTGTATTTAGATAACAATATTATATTTGATACTATATATTTCTTCACTACCCACAAGAGGCTAAACATAGAGTGGACAAACAAGGACAGACAAAGGGATTAAGTCGATTACATCGACCCCAGTATGCAACTGGTACTTTATTTATCGACCCCGAAAGGATGAAAGGCAAAGTCGACCTTGGCGTAATTTGAACTCAGACGAAATGCCACAAAGTGTTTCGCCCGGTGCGCTAACGATTCTGCCAGCTCGCTGCCTTATTATATTTGAGACTATAATAACTCCAAGTACTAAACTGCTGATGCACATGGGTAGATATGCTCTTTCAACATTTATTTCAGCCAACAATATCTCATGGCATCTGTGATGAATAAAATGCAGGCAAAATTTTGTTGAAACTGTCATTTTACCCTGATTCAAACCTTTCATTAGAAATCAGCATAGGTTCTACCTTTCAGCTTTTCTCTCACAATTCTTATTACACTCACCTTTGTCTCATAATACCTTATGAGAGACAGCAACATATATATTTAGCAGACATACAATTAGCATCTCTCTCTCTCTCTTGTACATTTATACAAAACTAAACAACAGAAGTAACACTTGTACATATATCTTTATCTTCAAGTCATTTAGAAGGAAATTTTCCATAAGTGAATTTTATAGCTTTCTGATAGAGTGAGAAAATGAAAATAAATATTTATATTAATTTGCAAATGCATTGTTATACTAAATTATTCTCTCTTCAACAACTTTGCAGCATTTTTCCCTATACTCATGCCTGTGCAATCATTTAACATTTTTATCATACCAGCATAGGAAGAGTGGATTGTCAGTTCTTATTCAAGGAGATCTTCTCGGTTTGAACGGCAGTTTTTTCTAGTGGTCTCATATGAAATTGTCACCCATAATTATGACCCTAGTATCGATCTATTGCATTTCAATCTGTTTTAGGGTTAGGGTTAGGGTTAGTTAGGGGTGGGGGGAAGGGTATCTTTTTTTCTTCACAAATGTAAATAAACCCAATCTATTTCTTAAACGAGGGACATATTCATATGGCATAGAATGCTTTTTTTACCTCAATGGACGTCATTGATTGGTTGAAATTGCAGAAATTGAAGAAATTAAAGACCAAATATCTTACAAACTATAGAATTTTCTCAATAAAACCAAGAGAAAAAGATGTTTTATAAACACATTCTATCAGTATACGAAGTTTAAAATTGTTTAGTTACGTGGAAATTATGTTAAAAACTGCCGTTCAAACCGAAAAGATCCATTCAAGGCATTGTGTCTTGCTTGCTCATTTTATTTTGGCCTGATTTTGAGTGCTGGTTGCTCTTGCTAACATCAGTCATTTTACAGAGAACCATGAATACATTTTATAATGGTCCCGATACTAGAGATCTTGCAAGACAAACAAGTTGTCTCTTCACTGTTTCTGTTTGTTTGAGGATATATGTGAACCAGAGAGTGGTCAGAAGGGAGAATGTAAATGTGATGGAGAGAAACCAGCTGACAGAAGCAAAATGGTGGTTGGGGAGAGAGTAATGGAAAAAGGAAAGTGATAAGTAATTATATGTTTGCGTAGATGTAGTTATGAAAGAAGGAGTAATTGCAGCGTGTGTGTGTGTGGAGACAATGTATGACGATGGAAAGATTGTTAGGTAAGAAAGTAATGTGTGCAAAAGAGAGAGAGAGAGAGTTGAAGTAAAATAATGATGGTAAGAGGGAGTAAGTGTTGGATGTCAATAAAGATATGCAGTAGTAAATGAAGGTTAATGGGACAGCTGCCCAAGGTGTCACACGGTGGGATTTGAAACCATGTGCATGTGGTTGGGAAGCAAACTTCTTACCACACAGCCATACTTGCAACTACCATATATATATATATATATTTATATATATTTGCATCTACCATATATGTGGCACGTAAAAAGCACCATCCGACCATGGCCGTTTGCCAGCCCAGTCTGACCCCCATGCTGGTGGCACGTAAAAGCACCCACTACACTCACGGAGTGGTTGGCATTAGGAAGGGCATCCAGCCATAGAAACATTGCCAGATCAGACTGGGCCTGGTGCAGCCTTCTGGCTTCCCAGACCCCAGTCGAACCGTCCAACCCATGCTAGCATGGAAAGCAGACGCTAAATGATGATGATGATGATATATATATACTAGCACCTACCATATATATATATATATATATATATATATATATATATATATATATATAATATATATATATATATATGTATATATGTATATATGTATATATATATGTATATATATATATATGTATATGTATATATATATATGTATATGTATATGCATATATATATATGTATATGTATATGTATATATATATATGTATATATATATATATATATATGTATATGTATATATATATATGTATATGTATATATATATATATGTATATGTATATATATATATATATATATATATATATATATATATATGTATATATTTGTATCTACCATATATATACATACACACTGACATGCGCACACACATACACACACACACACACACACACTGTGTTTCGAATTATTAACAATGTAACATTTTTTCATTTCATTTAAAAACTGCTGGCTGGAATTCAACAGAATTCCCTCAGAATGATGGCAACAGTTATATGGCGTGTGTAAAAAAACATGAGGTCTTACACAAGAGCAAAACAAACCATGGCCATTCACATGCTTTTCACGAACTTTCAGTGTTCCAAATTATTAAAGCATGGTCTGATAATCGTGTAATTATGAATTGTAAATATGACTTAACTGCTTCAGAAAAATTTGTTATTACTTCTGGACTTTCAATAGGTAAATCAACATTAGAAATATCGAAAATAATTGGAGGATATCACCAGGCACAGGTGTGGCTATGTAGGAAGAAGCTTGTTTCTCAGTCACATTGTTCCAGGTTCAGTCCCACTGTGGGCCACCTTGGGCAAGTGTCTACTATCAGGTCATCCCATGAGTTCTGCCGATTTTACCTTTTTTAAAATTGAATGAAATTTAATAGTATTTTAGAATGTCTAATGGAATTAAAAATTATTTTTATGCATTTGTGTACATTTAAACTAAGTAAATATTGTTTTACAGAATAATAGAATTAAAATTTCTTTAATTAAAACACTTTCTAACATGGAACTATCGAAAGAGCATTTAAGACACATAATGTGTTATGAGCACAAAAAAGGAAACTCTCCAGCCAAAGTGACTTGAAACATACACTCAGTTTATGGGAAAGAATGCTTGAATGAAAGAACTTGCGAAAGATGGTTTGCAAAATTCAGAAGTGGAGATTTCAGCCTTGAAGATAAAGATCAAACAGAACGTCCAGTTGAGTTTGAGGATAAGCTCCTTGAGGCATTACTTGAAGAAAATCCTGCATTATTAGTTGAAGAATTGGCAATAAAGCTTAATTCAAACCATACAACTGTTCATCGTCATCTTCAACAACTTGGAAAGGCTCCTAAACTTGGAAAATGGGTGCCTCATGAATTGTCCGAAGGCAACCACAGGTCATGAGTTGACATCTGCTCTTCTCTCCATTCTCATGAACTCATTTCACCCTTTTTGGATAGACTTGTGATTGGTGACGAAAAATGGATATTCTGTCAAAATGCTAAACATTGTAAACAGAAGCTTGGTAAAAGGGAAAAAGCTCAACCAGAACAAAGAAGGGAACTTCATAGAAAAAGTTCTTCTCTCTATCTGGTGGGATTGCAAAAGAGTAATTCACTTTGAATTGTTACCACCTAATGCGACAATCAATGACAGTCTACAGTCAGCAATTTGAACATTTGAATCAAGCTTTGAAAAAAAAAAGACCCGCTTTAGTGAACCGAAAAGGAGTGATGCTTCATCAGGACAATGCGTGAAAAATCACATCACAGAAGATCGAAGAGCTTGGTTGGGAAAAAAATTCCTCATCTACCCTATTCTCCTGACCTTGCTCTTTCAGAATACCATTTGTTTCATAGTTTACAGAATCGTTTGGGGGACATAAGTTTCACAAGCCAGGAGGAGGTTGAAACTGACATTTCAGAGTACTTCGGTTTGAAATCAAAAGAGTTTTACATTGATGGGATTAAAAAGCTTGTAAATAGATGGAAGGAAGTCATAGATAATCAGGGAAAGTACATTGATGATTAAATTTCAATTAAATATAACATTTGATCACTTGTTTTCTTTATTCAAAATTCGAACTGAACTTATGGGATGACCTGATATTATAGCCTCGGGCTGACCAAAGTTTTGTGAGTGGATTTAGTAGACAGAAGCTGAAAGAAGCCTGTCGTATATACAGGAGTTGGACAAAATAATGGAAACACCTCGCATCATGGTTTTGAAATATCTATAAAATTGTCAAAAGCTTGTTAATTTTTATGTTTTTTTATTTATTATTAGTGTTGCTTAATATGTCTTGCTAAAATTGCTGTTTCTTTTTGGATATCATCTGAAAAAGGTAATTAAAATTCATTAAAATAATATATCTATTAGACTTTCAAAGTGGCCAAATCATTGGTGCTTGTATGGCAGGTGTTAGCATAATGAAAACAGTCGAAATGTTTGGTGTATCAAGAAGTACTGTCTTGAAAATAATGACAGCACTTGAGAAAGAAGGAAAAAACCTCTTCGTTGAAACAAAACTCCAGAAGAAAACCAGAACTTTCTGATAGGGACTGTCGGTCTTATGCAAATTGTTAGAAAGGATCACTAAAGTACAGCTCCCAAAATTACTGCAGAGCTTAATGACCACCTCGAGAACCCTGTTTCCACAAAAATTGTTCACTGGAAGCTGCACAAAGCCGGATTTCACAGGCTGCAATCAGAGAACCACTATGTTCAAAAACAAATGTTGCAAAGCATTTAGAGTGGAGTAAAAACCTACAGGATTGGTCCCTAGAGCAGTGGAAGAATGTTATTCTCTTGGATGAGTTATTCTTTTACCTTATTTCTGACCAACAGCCGAGTATACATATGGAGACAGCCAAAAGAAGAATTTGACCCAGACTGCTTTCTTCCAACTGTTAAACATGGAGGAGGATTTGCGATGATCT
Source organism: Octopus sinensis (assembly GCF_006345805.1). Lineage (NCBI taxonomy): Eukaryota > Metazoa > Mollusca > Cephalopoda > Octopoda > Octopodidae > Octopus > Octopus sinensis. The sequence continues at coordinate 1,034,676 of NC_043011.1, forward strand.
GGGGCGGGGGGGCTATATCTTGGAAATCCGCTGGCCGAATGGTTTCCCTTCATGGCAGAATTAATAGTCAAGACTATTTAAGCATTTTATCTGATTGAATTCATCCTATTATTGCAGAACTGTGTCTGGAGGGAAACACAATCTTTCAGGATGATAATGCAGCAATTCACACTGCTAAAGTTGTTAGTTGTTACTGAATGGCACAAGGAACATTCTAGTGAAGTTGAACATCTTATCTGGCCACCACAGTCCCCAGATTTCGATATTATTGAACACTTATGGGGCATTTTAGAAAAGCAAGTAAGGAGTCGATATCTTCCACCATCATCACTACAAGAACTGGAGACTGTTTTAGCTGAAGAATGGACAAAAATCCCTTAGGAAACAATTCAAACTTTGTATGGGTCCATACCTCATACTGCAACTTAGTGATACAGCAAAACTGACTGATAGAATAAGTACTAGGCTTAGAAAGAATAAATCTGGGGTTGATGTCTTTGAATAAAACCCTTTTAGGTGGTGCTCCAGCATGGCCACAGTTAACTGACTCAAACAAGTAAAAGTAAAAGAATAAACTGTGAGAAAATTTGTTACAGCTCCTATGGAGATACATAAGAGAGTCAACAATGGTCAGTCAAGGGTTGTTTCTCAATGTTCTCTGTCACGAATTAAGTGTGAAGCTGTAAAAACCCAGCTCTTACAAGTGGAGAACATTCTAAGCACATTGGCGAAACAATTGTGTCTAGAACTATCCAATGTTGTCTTATGAAAATGGTCAGTAAACCAGTGACACCACTTAAAAGGCCTCCTTTAAGTAAAATACACATACTAAATTGTTTGAGATGGGCAGAAGATAACATGAAGGTTTGACTATTCAAAAGTTTTGATTATTATCGGAACTCATGCTATCCTTGATGGACCTGATTATTGGAGCAAAAGATGGGTTGTAAATGGACGAGATCATCATCGACACTTGAGATGCCATCAAGGAGGAGGAGGCATTATGATTTGGGTAGGTATTATTGGAGGTATTATGGTTGGTCCTTGGAAAGTGCCTGGCAGTGTTAAAATGAATGTGGATGCTTTATATAGGGTTTCTGATGGAGCACCTTGAACCATGGTTAACAAAAGCAGTGCTCTGCAACCTTTTCCCCTTGTGGTGTACTTATATTCTTTTCAAAATTCAACAGCACACCTGAACTAAAAATATAACTAAAAGTAAAGGGGAAAAAAATATATTCAGGTTACACTGCAGCACACATAGCATTGTCTCATGGCACACCAGTGTGCCATGGCATACGGTTGCAGAGCACTGTTCTAGATAACCATAATATTCATGCAAGATAATGCACCCTCACACTCAGTGAAGAAAACTACAGAATATCTGCAACAATTAGGCTTCTGTGACCTTGGATGAGGAAGTGGCCTGCCTCTTAAACCCAAAGGAAAACTTGTGTAGTCTTCTGAAGTGATGAGTTTATGAGAATGAATGCCAATTTAAGAGCAAGGATGAACTCATCATCATCATCATTATCATTTAACGTCCGTTCTCCATGCTAGAATGGGTTGGACGGTTCGACTGGGATCTGTGAAGCCAGAAGGTTGCACCAGGCTCCAGTCTCATCTGGCAGTGTTTCTACAGCTGGATGCCCTTCCTAACGCCAACTACTCTGCGAGTGTAGTGGTTGCTTTTTCATGCCACAGGCACAGGTGCCAGGCGAGGCTGGCAAGTGGCAAGCAAAAGTGGATGTATCTCATGGTTTAACATCAGAGGAGATTCGTGTTCCATGGACCAGCACCTTTTCCAACTTATTTCAAACAAAGGCTCATACATCCCTTGCTAATTACCTCACCTATCGTTTTTGAATGCTGTTTATTTGTTTATTTCTATTTCTCCCATCTTTATGATTATATGTGTTCATTTCAGTATGTACCTCAAACAATTAAACTGGTATTTTCTTGTTTACATGAGTTTTAATTACAGCTTGCTAATAATTTGAAACAGCGAAAGTTTATGTAACTTTGGTAAATGGCCGTAGTTTCTGTGTTGTTCTACAGAACCTCATGCTTTTTACACACAATGTACATATAACTGTTGCCATCATTCTGCACTACTTCTGTTGAATTCCAGAAATATATTTAAAAAAAAAGATTTTAAAATGTTATGTCATTAATAATTTGGAACACAGTGAATATATATAACATTTCTGGTAGAATCCGTAAATAAATATGCACATTCATTTATATGTACACACACACACACACACACACACACATGTACAACCTTCTTCCATATATAATTAACAAATGATGTTTAAAATAACATCATCTTAAATGTCTCTACTCTTTTACTCTTTTACTTGTTTCAGCCATCCGGCTGAGGCCATGCTGGGGCACCACTGATGAAGTTAATTCCTCTTCAAAACTACTAATATTGACACAGACAACATTGAGATCAACATTCTGTGTATTCCTACTTTGATAACATGCATTTTGTCTAATTGGTTTAATGGATGTTTTGTTAATGTGTTGATATTATATTCAATTGAATTTCAAGACTAGATTATACACTTACTTTTTCTAATTTAATTTAATCACCTCCAGTTAATGATTATTTTTGTTAAAATAACATTACAATTAATTCTCCGAGATGTTGACACTTGTCATTTGTAAAGTTTCCAGTGTTTCAGTTGAAAAAAGAAGAAAAACTGTTATACTGTTATAGGCGCAGGAGTGGCTGTGTGGTAAGTAGCTTGCTAACCAGCCACATGGTTCCGGGTTCAGTCCCACTGCATGGCATCTTGGGCAAGTGTCTTCTGCTATAGCCTCGGGCCGACCAAAGCCTTGTGAGTGGATTTGGTAGACGGAAACTGAAAGAAGCCTGTCGTATATATATATATATATATATATATATATATGTATGTGTATATGTGTGTTTGTGTTTGTCCCCCTAGCATTGCTTGACAACCGATGCTGGTGTGTTTACATCCCCGTCACTTAGTGGTTCAGCAAAAGAGACTGATAGAATAAGTACTGGGCTTACAAAGAATAAGTCCTGGGGTCGATTTGCTCGATTAAAGGTGGTGCTCCAGCATGGCCACAGTCAAATGACTGAAACAAGTGAAAAAAAAACATACACTACAAGCTTCACCTGCAGTTATGGAAATCTTGGTGGTCTAAATGAATCCCAAACCCAAATATTTGCTGATATAAGTGCTGCCAAACAATAATAATAATTCTTAACCAATTTTGTGGGAATGATAATAATTATTTTTAATTTAAGAGCAAAGCTCAGTTTTAAAGAGAGGGTTTTAGTCAATACCTTTGATCCAAATATCTAACCATTATTTTTTTGAGCCCAGGGAGATCAATGGTAAAGTTGACCCTAGTAGGATTTGAACTCAGATGTTAGAAATCCAGAGTAACTGCCACAAAGCATTCTATCCAATGCTTTAATTATGCTGCCAATTCACTGTTTAAATCAGTTGTTCTCAACCATTTTCTTACCTATGGTACCCCTTTGATTTCTATTTTACTCTACTTGATCTCCATAGCCATTCAATGTATATAAAAAATTCTTACTGTATTTTTATAATTAAATATTATTAGGAATTGCACTCAAAAAAATTTAATTATTTTGCGTATTGTAGAAGTATGAGCAATTTATTGCACATATATATTAACAACAAAATCTTGTATGGACACCAATGATCTCCATTGAAAACCATTGACGTAAATTACAATGACAAAAATAATATGCTTGAAAATTCGTTTGAAACATTGCAATACGTAAGCAAAATAGAGAGGTTTAATAAAACCTTATGGCAATGTGAGTGAGGAATAAAACAGAATAAGATATGGTGTTGCTTACAAATAACAAATATGTCAAAATATTTAAAATTTCATTTTTAATATTTCAATAATTGGATTATCAAAAAATCCATTTTCAGTTAGTGTGAGAAAAGTTCTCTTACTCAGTTCATAGCCACCTCCATCTGTCTTCTGACAGAAAATTGCCTATTATACTGCTTTATAATTCAGCAGTTTTTATGTTAGTCCTTTCTATTATAAGTCCAACCTGAAATTTATGTTACAAAGTATAGCAACATATAGGCACTTTTGTCTCAAAGTCAGTTTAAAGAAAACAAAAGTCCTCCATCAACCTGCACTACAACAAGAATACGTTTCACTTCACATCACCATTAGGGACAGTCAACCTGTTCACCTATCTGGGGTGCACCATCTTGTCAGATACCAAAATTGACATCAAACTGGCCAAGGCAAAGGGTGCATCTATCAGACTGTATAAAAGTGTCTCAGAAGAAAGAACTAAAATTGGTGTAATCAGAGTTGTCGTTCTGGCCACCCTCTTGTACAGTTCAGAGTCATGGGTCACCTTTTAGCACTACCTATGACTCCTTGAGTGAGTCAATCAGTGATAGCTTCCCTCATCCTCAACAACCATTGGAGTGACCGTCATTAACATCGAGGTCCTAAAGAAGCAACTTAGCTGAAGACACGGCTCTGCTGGGCAGAACGTGTCACGAGGATGGAGGATCATCCACTTCCCATGATCATCCTGTATGGTGAACTTTACTCTGGTCACCATGATTGAAGATGTACAAGTACTTCCTAAAGAAATCTCTCCACCAATGATCTGTTCTTGCCACTGACTGTGAAGCCTGGTATCTTACTGTCTTCTGGACTACAGCCTCCTTTATAGACACTCACAGGACCATACTTGCAGACAAAAGAGGGAAAGGAGGAAAAACAAGGTTTATAACAACCAGCCCTGATCAACTCACCTTCCCATGCAGCCTCTGCAGTCATGTCTGTTTTTCCTGAATTAGACTCGTCAAGCATCAGCAAACCTTCATCTGATGTGGACACCCAACTCCATAAATTATCACTTCACAAAGCCAAAGCGAGGTGTGTATGTATATATATATGTGTGTGTGTGCATGTGTGTGTATGTACACACAAACACACACACATACACACACACACACACACACACACAAAGAAATAGCAGATTTATTAGATACTGCTTGGTTGTGAGTGAAAATTTGACTGCTGGCAACTTTGCTTTTTTATGACTGCTAAGTTGATAGAATGTGTTTCAGTAACAATTCGAATGTAGACTTCAATGCTTCACTAGTGTCAATCAAGAAGTTAAAGCTACGGGAAAAAAGTTTTCTGTTTTAAATCAAAATTTAATTTTTATTCAAATTTTAGATTTTCATTTTTATTTTCAAATTTAGTTAACATTTTCCCAACACATGAATCATTGCTAATCCATTTAGTGAAAGAAAGAATGATAATTGGGATTCTTAGCAATATTTTTGATAGAATCCTGATCCATCGTTTTGTTATGGAGCAATGTTTTAACATTCTAATATCCTGTTTTTTCCAAACTCTTTTGAGTGATATTCTACTTTGTACAAGAAAATTACTTTCCATGAATAATAAAGAAGTTAATTTTGGATAATAAGGTATTTTCTTCGTAATGCAAGTTGAAGTGGGTGGGTTTTGTTTTCCAAAATCATTGTTATAAATCAGGGAGACGAAAACATTCTGGATTTCGATCATCATCATCATCATCATCATCATTTAGCGTCCGTTTTCCATGCTAGCATGGGTTGGACGGTTCAACTGGGGTCTGTGAAGCTGGAAGGCTTCATCAGGCCCAGTCAGATCTGGCAGTATTTCTACGGCTGGATGCCCTTCCTAATGCCAACCACTCCTTGAGTGTAGTGGGTGCTTTTTACGTGCCATAATTCTTTGCTACAAACAAGTAGGTTATTGTTATATGAAAACAGAAAGAATTACACAAAATTGTCTTTGAAACTACTTATAAGAAAATGAGAAGATAAATGGTTTGAAAATCCCAAAGCAACAAGGGGTGAATACATTATCAAAGATAACCGTATAAGGTCAAATTATCATAATTCTCATACAAAGTAAAAACAAATAAATCCAAATCAATGCAAAGTATAAAAAGGAGTCAAATCACAATTCATTTCTTTCTTTGTTCAGATAGTTCTAGAGAATATCTTTTTCACTTGTTTCTTTTTATCAAAAAACATCTTATTTGCTTTTTATCATTCTCTTTATAATTTCATATTATTTTTAATTAAAAATTATAGATTTAATATAATTTCTATAAAAGTAAAATAATATATGGCTTGATTAATATTCATAATGTTCATGTCATTAATATAACAATATAGGCACATACACACATACACACACACTCTCACATGTACACGTGTGTTTATGGATATATATATATATATATAGTGTGTGTATGTATGTTTATACATATATATGCATATATATACCGTATGTGTATGTATATATATATATGTATGTTTATATGTGTGCGTGGATATATATATGTGTGTGTGTTTGTGTGTGTGTATACATATTTGTTATGGTAATAAAGCAACACTTGCAAGAGTTGTGTAGCAGAAGATACTCAGAAAAGATGCCAAACATTTTGGCCCTTTACTCTTTACACTCTAAGGGAGCTGGTCACATCGAGGTCATGACTCTTGGATACCCCTCTGCTGCCACATTTTGTGAGACTATCAGCATTGTAATCTGCACCTTTCTGGGTAGCCAAGAGACCACTAAAGCCAAGATATCTTAGTTGCCATTACCATTTCAGTCCAAGAAACCATTTGAATGTAGAGTAAATTGTTCCTTCCGAAGTTTGCTTCATTCCTTCTTGACTAAATCCTGTCAGCTGCAATTGCTGAAAGGGTTCAATGATCTTATGAAGAACTCAAAGCAGAGTTTTTCATAAGATAGTTGAAAGATTTACACACAAACACTTTTCCTTCAACTTCTATGTTCAAAATTTTGGCCTGGAAGCCACATGTTTTAGTCTTGTTGATCCGGGTTTCTGCCATTCTGCTGTCACATGACATAATGACTTCAATTAGAATCTTTTGTTTTGATGAGTGTGAGTGGAGTACAATATCAGGGTTGTTGTTGCTCTTGATGATTTCTGAATGTGTTTTCCATCCTTGAAGTTCTGATGAGCACTCCCAGTCATCTCCCTCATCCAGTAGAACCTGTTTCCATAATTCAATTGATTCAGCTGTTTCAGGCCACAATTGGTGGGACCTCTTAGGCTTCATCTTCTTCCTTGTAGCACAAATTGCATGTAAGATTTTTAAGCACTTGATTGTACCTTCACATGTGCCTCCCTTAGGTTAGTGACACTTTGCATGATGATGATGATGATGATGATATTGATGATGATGTTGATGATATTGAGGATATATATATATATATATATATATATATAAGTACAAAGTGAGATAGGGGTTATGAGTGTAACCCACTATGGGATATCAGTTATCCAATATACTGCTAGTGAAGTACCCAAAAGGCAAATACATAAATGCTTATAATTGCAATGCAATTAATTCATTTATTGTATTAGATGGGCGAAGGTAAAATATTTTACCTTAAAATCATAATACAAATAAGAAAATGGAGGAACAGATTCCTTTCAATCATCAACTTACAGTGGTTAATAAATAATATGAATTGGTATTATCTGTAAGTTGATGATTGAAAGGAATCTGTTCCTCCATTTTCTTATTTGTATTATATATATATATATATATATATATAAAAAAGTTGAGTTGTGGGGTATCGCACGAGTGGGATTATATAAGAAAAAAGGTTTGAAAATGCAATTTAAACGATGTTTATTTACTTAACCGGTTTCACTCTTTGGTAAAAGATTGTCAAAAGTTACATTTAAGGAAACATTGAATAATATGGGTTCAAAAAAAGTTTTTTACATAATTGTCACATTGAATATTATGCATTCAAAAAAGTTTTTTACATAATTGTCACATTGGATATTATGAATTCAAAAATGTTTTTTTATACATAATTGTCACATTACATGTATAAATATAGTGTTTGGTAACAGAGAAGTTCAATAGTGTGATGAGAATATTTGGGAAAATTTGGCAGAAAAGGATAAAACAAATATATTATTGGGAATTGGTTGCGTTAATTATTGGTTGTCGCAAATTGTCACATTACATGTATATATATACAATCTTTGGTATATATATACAGCCTTTTGACAGCAAAAATTAAAATGGATTTTTTATACATCTCAGAATATTTTAAGTACAAGGCGAGAATATGTTTTTACTGCCCTGTCGGTATTAGCAGAAAGGCTGAACTGAGAGAACAGAAGAAGTAGCCAATGTGGTGTATACTTCCCCTTTATGCATGAATGATTTTGGGGTTATCAGGAGGTTAGTATGCGGGTGTGAATAGATGTGTCTGTGCCTGCTGGTCAGATAGCGTCTGTTTGTCACACACATATATACACACACACACACACACACACCACAACAACACACACACACACACACACACATAGTATACAAACACACACCACATACAAACAACACACACACACACACAGAACACACACACCCACACACAACGCACCCACATATATCACATATACACACAGCACACAAATATAACATGTATCTATATATAACATACACAGATATATAACACACATACACACACAACACACACACACACACACACACACACACACAACACACGCACACATACATACATAATATAAATATCACACAAATACACCTAGCATATATATACACACATACAATACACACATACAGCATGTAAGTAATATACATACACAATATATGCATGCAATATACATACGCAATACATACATATAATATATATATATAGACAATGCATATACATATATACACATATACATATAAATAGTGTTTACATACACATACATAGATGTACCACATATACACACAATACACATACATACAATGCATACACATACACGTACGCATACATATAATATATATATACACACACACACACATAACATACATACACAATGCATACATATATATACACGCAATGCATATACATGTATTCATGCATATATAGCACACCTACAATATACATATATACAATGCACACATACACACACATATATACACTTAATTGTACACGTACATATACAATACACATACATACAATATACATATACACAATGCGCATGCAAATAATGTACATGTTTATACACACATAAACATGCAAATAAATATACACACACACACATATATATACACATATATATATATATACACACATACATACATACATACATGCACATACATATATTTTTTCACACACATACACACACATATATATATATAAAAATTCACCCCCCCCCACACACACAAATTACAAACCTATAGCGTACACACTCAAATATATCTCTACATGCCGCACACACACACAAAGTACTAACATATACACACATACCATGCATACACACACACACCACACACACACACATATATATATATATATATATATATATATATATATATATAAAAACAAATACACATGTAAATACATACACACGTACACAATGCTCACACACACACACACCACACACACACATACACACACACCCGCACACAGTGCACACACACACACACACATATATACACACGTGCACACACACACACACACAACGCGTGCGCACACACACATATACACACACATGCACACAGTGCACACACACACACACACATATATATATACACCTGCGCACACACACACACACACCACACCACACACACAACGCGTGCGCACACACACATATACACACACATGCACACAGTGCACACACACACACACACATATATATATACACCTGCGCACACACACACACACACACACACACACACACAACACTCACACACATACATCACCTACATATATATAAAGCATGCGTGTGCATGCCACGTATGTGTGCGGTCAATGCCCGCTAGTGTGTCCTATGCGTGCCGATGCGCGCATGTGCCCGCCCGCACAATATGCTGTGAGCGTGCGCGCGTCCCTGTGTGCTTGCTCTGGATGTGCTTCCAGGGTGTATGTTAGAGTATGTTTAGTTGTGGTCTGTATTTTTGAATAAGATTACTTTCCTTATTTATTCGTGTTTGGTCTGTGGTGTTGTCCGAGCATTGGTATAGTGGGAAGACTAAGAATTTGGGGGACTTATTGTGTGCACAAAGGTCTAAGTGTCCACTTAGTGGTATCTGTCTTGTGGAGGGGTCCCTCAGTTGTTGTCGGTGAACTGTCATTCTGTCTCTGAGGGTAAGGCTCGTTTGCCCTATGTAGTCTTCGTGGCATCCTTCACACCTTATGACGTAGAGTAAATTTTTTGATGCGCACGTGAAATTATTTTTTATGATGAATGTGTGTCCCGAGTGGAACTTGTACGACGATCCCTCAATGAGGTGGATGCAGGTCTTGCAGTTGGGGCGACCACATTTTTTGATGGTGGGCGGTGGGTTTGTGTTGTGTAATTTTGCGTTGGTGAGGAGGTTTTTTAGGGATTTAGGTTGTCTCTTACTTTTTATTATTTTATGAGCTGCCAGTATTTTTTTCAGGCGTGGGTCTTGATTTAGTTGTGGAATGTTGTTGTGTATAATAGTGTAAGCTTCTGCATTCCTTGGGTTGTGTGTTGAGAGATAAGGGAGGCTATTGACTGTACTGTGGATGTGTTTGGGTTTTCGAAGGTCTTGAATGTTGATTGATTTGGCCCGTTCTATTCCGTTGTCTACTAGTGATGCGGGTAATGTCTTTCGAGAAGAATTGCCCTTAGTTCCCGGAGTCTTCTATTTCGTGTTGTGTCATTTGAGACAATAGTGCAGATTCTTCTCGCTAGGTTGAAGGGGATATTTGTCTTTGTGTGTTTTGGGTGATTGGAGGTGAATAGAAGGTATTGTTTAGAGTCAGTGGGTTTGTAATGGATGTCAGTTTCAATGTTGACGCCTTTTTTAATGATTAGGATGTCAAGAAAAGGGAGTTGGTCCTGACTATATTCCATTGTGAATTGAATGTTGTTATTTACACTGTTGATAAGGTTTCTGAAGTCTATAAGTTGGTCGAGTGTGTGGGACCATAGGATGAGGCAATCATCTAAGTAGCGTTTCCAGTTCTCCAACAGGTATTTGTGGAAAGACTGGCCGTACTTATATTTGGATTTTTCATAGATATGTGATTCCAGGTAGGCCATCACCAGGTTTGCATAGGTAGGTGCAACTTTCGTACCCATTGCAGTTCCTGAGACCTGTCTGTAAGTGTTGTTGTGGAAATACATGAAGTTGTTTTGCAGAATAAATTTGAGGCCCTCAATTATGAATTCTTTTTAAATTCTTTCCGGGATCTCATTGGGATATTTATCCAGCCAGAATTTAATGGCTTCCAGTCCAAATTCATGTGGGATTGTGGTGTAAAGATTAATAACATCAAAAGAAACGATTAAGGTGTCTTTATCGGCATGTTTGGGGAGATGGTTTAATAGGTCCAGGTCATCTCTTACAATACTTGGAATGTGTTTCAGTATTGGCTTTAAGATGATATCTATAAAGTTGCTAAGTCTGTGTGTTTCACAACTTGGGCCTGCCACTATTGGTCTCAGTTTGAGATCAGTGGGATGTGGTATAGTGATGCAGGTTGAAGTGGACTTTTTGCAAGCTTCTGTGATAAGTTGACTCTTGTGTATTTTTGGAAGCCCATAGAGTGTGCTGGTTTTGCAATTAAATTTAGTAATGTAGTCGCATTCCTTTGCTGTCAAGTCATTCCGGTGTTGGTAAATGAGTGCCTTCAGATTGGTCATTGTTTTGGATTGCTGGTAGTCGACTACTCTTTCGTAGTATGTGGTATCCTCTAAAAGGAGAGATACAGAGTTTTTATATTGCTCAGTATTCATAACAACGACCGTACTACCCTTATCAGCTTCCTTTATTGTGACGTCATGATTGTCTCGTAGCGTATGGATGATTTCCCATTCTCTTTTACTGGTGTTGGGTTTGAGTTTAGGTTGTGGGAGTTCACCATAAGGGAAGTTGGAGATGTAATCGCAAAATTTGTCTAAGGTTTTGTTTTTGCCTTTTATGGGATTATAGTTGCTTTTGTTACAGACCATTGATTCGTCGTTATTATTAGTTTTCCTGTCAAAAAATTCCTCTGTGAGGCGTAATTTTCTGCAAAAGTGCGAGATGTCATCCTGTATTTCCCTCAGGTTAGGGTATTGCGGAGTTGGGGTGAATTTTAGTCCTCTTGAAAGGATTTTTATTTGTGGTGTCGACAGGTTTAGGTTAGAAAGATTCACTATTTTTGGTTTTTCGGGGTTGGTATCTACCATCTGGTGTCGTGGAAACTGATGCCCTTGCCTAAAAAAGGAATCCTGGGGGTTCTTCTATTTGCGGTATTTTGCTGTATGTGATTCTGTCCCCCGTTGACATGTCTGTTGAAGAGGTTTTGGTTGTTGTGATTCTGTCCCCCGTTGCTATGTTGTCTGTTGAGGAGGTTTTGGTTGTTCCAGGGTCTGGGTTGTTGGTGTGGCCTCCTGGAAGAGTTTTGGTTATTCCAGGGTTTGGGTTGTTTGTCCTGGGTGTAATGTTGGTTCCTTAGAGTGGGTTGGAAACTATATTCATGGTTTAGAAGTGAATTCCTATATGTTGGGGGAGAACTCTGAGTTAGGAGCGGTTTGGGTTGGAATCTACAATCATAGTTCAGAGATGGGTTTCTAAGTGATGGGTAGGATCTCCGAATCTGGAACGGTTCTTGTGTGGGTTGGGGTCTACGTTGTCTGGTAAAGTTTTGTCGTGTGATGATGGGTGTCTCGGTTCTTTTGATGGGATTGTAGTGCTGTCTGTAAGTTCTGTTGTTGTTGTTGTCGATGTTAGGGGTGGTGTGTGTTCGGTGTTTTGTGGTTGGTTTTCTTTGTTTTTGGCGAGGGGTGTGAGTTGAAGTAGATATTTTAAAATATGGGTTGCTTGAAAGGTGTTCCTTTGTGAACTCTGTTTCATAATTGGTGAACCAGCTGTTTTTTTCCATTCGCTGGAGGGATGTTATTTCTTCATCCACGCAGTTTTTTCTCCAGAGTTTGGTGGTTTCATCAAGGAGTGCTCCTTCACAGTGTTTTGAGATTTCAATCTGCATTTCATTGTCAAGGGTCTTGGATTTTTCTTCACTGGCGTTGGCTCTGAGCCGCAAGAGTTCTACTTCCGTTTTGAATTTTTCAAAAGCTAGTTTCTCCCTGAGGTTTTTTTGGTTTTCTGGTTCATTTTGGATGGGTTTTATTTGTAGTTTTCTGGGTAGGATGATAGGGGTGGAGTTGAGCCACTTTTCATAAATGTCAGCTTTGTTGTTATTTTTTATGAAATTCCAGAAGGCAAACTTATGCGCTTTGAGATTTTTATATCTGTGTATGTTATATGTAGATACATGTTATATTTGTGTGCTGTGTGTATATGTGATATATGTGGGTGCGTTGTGTGTGGGTGTGTGTGTTCTGTGTGTGTGTGTGTGTTGTTTGTATGTGGTGTGTGTTTGTATACTATGTGTGTGTGTGTGTGTGTGTGTATATATATGTGTGTGGTGAGGGCGCGTGGCTTAGTGGTTAGGGCATTCGGCTCATGATCGTAAGGTTGTGAGTTCGATTCCCGGCGACGCGTTGTGTCCTTGAGCAAGACACTTTATTTCACGTTGCTCCAGTCCACTCAGCTGGCAAAAATGAGTTGTACTTGTATTTCAAAGGGTCAGCCTTGTCACTCTCTGTGTCACGCTGATTATCCCCGAGAACTACGTTAAGGGTACACGTGTCTGCGGAATGCTCAGCCATTTGCACGTTAATTTCAAGAGCAAGCTGTTCCGTTGATCGTATCAGCTGGGACCCTCGTCGTCGTAACCGGCGGAGTCTTTTTAATATGTGTGTGACAAACAGACGCTATCTGACCAGCAGGCACGGACACATCTATTCACACCCGCATACTAACCTCCTGATAACCCCAAAATCATTCATGCATAAAGGGGAAGTATACACCACATTGGCTACTTCTTCTGTTCTCTCAGTTCAGCCTTTCTGCTAATACCGACAGGGCAGTAAAAACATATTCTCGCCTTGTACTTAAAATATTCTGAGATGTATAAAAAATCCATTTTAATTTTTGCTGTCAAAAGGCTGTATATATATACCAAAGATTGTATATATATACATGTAATGTGACAATTTGCGACAACCAATAATTAACGCAACCAATTCCCAATAATATATTTGTTTTATCCTTTTCTGCCAAATTTTCCCAAATATTCTCATCACGCTATTGAACTTCTCTGTTACCAAACACTATATTTATACATGTAATGTGACAATTATGTATAAAAAAACATTTTTGAATTCATAATATCCAATGTGACAATTATGTAAAAAACTTTTTTGAATGCATAATATTCAATGTGACAATTATGTAAAAAACTTTTTTTGAACCCATATTATTCAATGTTTCCTTAAATGTAACTTTTGACAATCTTTTACCAAAGAGTGAAACCGGTTAAGTAAATAAACATCGTTTAAATTGCATTTTCAAACCTTTTTTTCTTATATATATATATATATATATATATATATATATAGTTGAAATGTACAGAAAAACAAGATGAAGACAGGTGTATAAACAACAAGCAGGTGTATTAGTTCAACATATATATATTTATGTATATATGTAATATTTTGGACTAATGAGTATATGTCAGCTAGTGTGCTGATGTGTTGAGTAAATCACTGGCACAGTTTGGGCTGCCTGATGCCATCCACAGTTGAGGTATGTTTCCTCTGGATCTACTTCAGGAATTCCCCAGTGTTAGTTGAAATAATAATTGATTAAATAAATAAAAGATGGAATTGGTTTTACTCTTTACTTTGTACGACAATCATTTCAACCTATCCTGCTACTGTCCTTTATAAGTGGAATGCTGTGTGCCATACTATGTTGCATCAATCTTGCAGTCTAGGTCACATCAGTCTGTGTCACATATGAATGTACCTGATGTGACTCAGACTGCAAGATTGACCATATTATGGCACACAGCATTCCACTTATAAAGGACAGTTGCAAGAAGAGTCGAAACTGTCATCGTACAAAATAAAGAGTTATCCCAACTCTGTCATCTGTTTACTTAATTGATTATATATATTTATATACACACACACATATATATATATGTACACACATATATATATTTATATATGTATACACACACATATATATATATATGTATACACACACACACACACACACACACACACACACATATATATATATATATATATACTAACAATATAGGATGAAGTCCCTTTCTCTACAGAAAAGGAATCCATCAGGAAGCGTGGTAGTATATTAAAAAAACCGTTACGGTTGAAGTATAAACATCATATAATTAAGGGCTAAAGAGGGTTATTCTAAAGCCAATACACTGATTCATCCACTTATAATCCACTTGTTACAGGAGGATTGAAAATTTTAAATTTCATTTTTTTGCTTGCAATGCACAATGCAGCAATCAGGGTATCTTCAAATGGTTCAGAAGTTTTTGAAATCTATCTTGATAAACAATCAGCACGTCCTAATTAATTAGATGGCATATAGTCCATCTTAAAATCATAGTTTATAATTCTCCTGTAACAAGTGGATTATAAGTGGATAAATCAGTGTATTGGCTTTAGAATAACCCTCTTTATCCCTTAATTATATGATCTATATATATATATATATACACACACACACACACATATATATATATATACACACACACATATATATATATATATATACACACACATATATATATATATATATATACACACACACACACACACATATATATATATATATATATATATACACACATATATATATATATATATAAGAAAAAAGGTTTGAAAATGCAATTTAAACGATGTTTATTTACTTAACCGGTTTCACTCTTTGGTAAAAGATTGTCAAAAGTAACATTAAAAGTATCATTGAATAATATGGGTTCAAAAAAGTTTTTTACATAATTGTCACATTGAATATTATGCATTCAAAAAAGTTTTTTACATAATTGTCATATTGGATATTATGAATTCAAAAATGTTTTTTTATACAAAATTGTCACATTACATGTATAAATATAGTGTTTGGTAACAGAGAAGTTCAATAGTGTGATGAGAATATTTGGAAAAATTGGCAGAAAAGGATAAAACAAATATATTATTGGAAATTTGGTTGCGTTAATTATTGGTTGTCGCAAATTGTCACATTACATGTATATATATACAGTCTTTGGTATATATATACAATATTTTGACAGCAAAAATTAAAATGGATTTTTTATACATCTCAGAATATTTTAAGTTGAAGGCGAGAATGTGTTGTTACTAACCTGTTTGTTTTAGCAGAAAGGTTGAATTGAGAGAAAAAAGGTTGTACCCAGTGTGGTGTATACTCCCTGTCAAGCACCAATGGTTTTGGGGTTATCAGGAGGTTAGTATGCCTGCTGGTCAAGCAGCGTCTGTTTGTCACACACATATATACACACACACACACACACACAACAACACACACACACACACATAGTATACAAACACACACCACATACACACAACACACACACACACACACACACAGAACACACACACACACACAACGCACCCACATATATAATATATACACACAACACACAAATATAACATGTATTTATATATAATATACACACACATATATATATAACATACATACACACACAACACACACACACACACACACACACACACAACACACGCACACATCCATACATAATATAAATATCACACAAATACACCTAGCATATATATACACATACAATATACAGATACAGCATGTATATAATACACATACACAATATATGCATGCAATATACGTACGCAATACATACATATAATATATATATATATATATAGACAATGCATATACATATATACATGTATACATATAAATAGTGTTTACATACACATACATAGATATACCACATATACACACAATATACATACATACAATGCATACACATACACGTACGCATACATATAATATATATAAACACACACACACATAACATACATACACAATGCATACATATATATACACGCAATGCATATACATGTATTCATGCACATATGGCACACCTACAATATACATATATACAATGCACACATACACACACATATATACACTTAATTGTACACATACATATACAATACACATACATACAATATACATATACACAATGCGCATGCAAATAATGCACATGTTTATACACGCATAAACATGCAAATAAATATACACACACACACATATATATACACATATATACATATATATATATATAGGAGATAAATAAAAATATATGCATACATACAAACATATATGTACGTACCTACATCTACATGTATATATACATGCATATATAAATAATTATACGGAAGTACAGGACATCACAATAAGACGTAGAAACAGAAAAAGCCAAAAAACAAAAAACAAGAAAACGGAAAACGAAAACCAAATACAGGACAGGTTACACAAGGACAAAACCCCCGTCATCAGCTGTCGCTAGAGGAGTCAGGCATGTTTCGAAGGCATAACAGAACACTAATCCAATAGGCCTTCCTGCGAGAGAATTAAAATAAAATTTCAAGCAGCGGGGCACAATGAGTACGAACACAAACAAGACGTAACAATAAGACTGCAAAATTAAAATACATGTACAAAAACAAACACAAGAGGACGAACGAAAAAGCCTTTTTTCTGGCATAGACAAACAATAAAACTGCAAAAATAAAAATACATGTACAAAAAGTACAATTAGTTACAAAACGAGATATATATATATATATATATATATATATATACATATACATACATACATACATGCACATACATATATTTTTTCACACACATACACATGCATATATATATAAAAAATTCACACACACACCCACACACACAAATTACAAACCTATAGCGTACACACTCAAATATATCTCTACATACTGCACACACACACAAACAATGTACTCACATATACATACATACCATGCATATACACACACAACACTCACATATATATATATATATATATATATATATATATATATATAAAAACAAATACACATGTAAATACATACACACGTATACAATGCTCACACACACACACACACACACATACACACACATATATATATATATATATATATATATACACATATATATATGTATATATACACACATATATTTATGTATACACACACACACAATATATATATGTATACACACACACACATATATATATGTATACACACACACATATATATATATGTATACACACACACACATATATATATATGTATACACACACACATATATATATATGTATACACACACACATATATATATGTATATATATATATATGTATACACACACACATATATATATGTATATATATATATATATATATATATATATGATTATATATATATATATATACACCCCCACACACACATATATATATATATATCTAATCATATCAAAGGGAAATGGAAATTAATAGAAATTTTCACTTCCAGTGGCCTAACGTGTAAAAATTTGGTCCAAAAGACAATGTATTAGTCATAAAATACAGTGTAAATTAAAACACATAAGGAATCCACTCGTGGGATTCAACACACTAGAAAGAACAGCTAGGTTCTATAACCACAAAATTCGTTCCTGTTGAATTTTATCCCTAATTTTGTGGTTATAGAACCTAGCTGTTCTTTCTAGCGGGTTGAATCCCATGAGTGGATTCCTTATGTATTTAAATGTACACTGTATTGTATATATATATATATATATATATATATATTATATATATATATATATATATTGTATATATATATACATATATATAATTGATTAAGTAAACAAAAGATGGAATTGGTATAATTCTAGTATGTATATATGTATATATATATATGTGTGTATATAAGTATATATGCATGTATAAGTGTATGTGAGCATGTGTGTATATGTATATACATAATATAAACATACCTTCTCTTATACGAACATATTGTATGCATAAAAATATATGTGAAATATAGATAGATACAAAATTACATAAATGCAGTTCTTAAAATTCTCAATATTTGCATTTGATGTATGTTTTGAAATTAATCAAAATGATAATTGAATTAGTAAATCAATAATTGACAATATCATGTACACATGTGAATATGTCTAAATATTTGTGTGTGAGTCTGCAGCTATAATTATGTATGAATGTTTCTATTTGAAAAGAAAAAAATATATTAGTGAACCTGAATAATTATTTAATTTTTCCTATTAGTTTTATATAATGTTTTGAATATTTTTCATAAAAGATGATGTGATTGTTGGTGTAGTGTGATGCTGGTATAAACAGATGTGACAGTTAATGAAAATGTCCAAATACATTTTTGAAAAACAAAAAGTTTGAAATAGTTTACATTCCTAATCAGTGGATTTTCAATTTGATTTTAGAATATTGATTTTTCTTGTTTTTTTTTGCTTATGTATTCTGAGGATGAAACTCATTTCACCCCCCCCCCCACTCACATACAATCCATCAACTCAACTCTATTTTAAAAGCTGAATCACTGATTAAAATGCAGTAAATAATGCCGTAGTCTAACTTTCTTTCTGTCTCTCCGACATGGGTCAGTCAAAGCTGGCATGGCAACTGATTTAAGAATGGTTTAGGACTGAAATAACTTTTTACAATCCCGCAGTCTACTCCAATTTTTTGAGAGATTACTCTTTTAGTTGTTTCAGTCATTTGACTGTGGCCATGCTGGAGCACCGCCTTCAGTCGAGCAAATCGACCCCAGGACTTATTCTTTGTAAGCCTAGTACTTATTCTATCTTTTTGCTGGACCACTAAGTTACGGGGACATAAACACACCAGCATCGGTTGTCAAGTGACACACAAATATACACACACACATACACACATATATGTATATATACATATATATGACAGGTTTCTTTCAGTTTCCGTCTACCAAATCCACACACAAGGCTTTGGTCGACCCGAGGCTATAGTACAAGACACTTGCCCAAAGTGCCACACAGTGAGACTGAACCCGAAACCATGTGGTTGGTAAACAAGCTACTTACCACACAGCCACTCCTATGCCTACATTAGTGCATATTAGTAGATTAGTGCATAAAATTCTCATGTATCCTCATGTCAAGCAACTGCAGTTTTGTGGACAAAATTCTCTCTTCTGGTAAAAAGGTGTTGACTGAGTTGTGCTATTAGGCTACCTGGTTGGGATAAAAACAGCAGCAACTCTGCCAAGCAGCGATTAAGAATAAATGAACTTCAGGTTTGTTAAAACATGCTTGTAGCATATTTCAACTTGTAATGGCAAAGTGTCAACAAAATGCTCCACTTGTTCATTTGAACTAGGACGATACGGCAGAGTGATCACATGTTCAATAACAAACATTTTACAAAACTTTTTAAACTCGTCTGAAGTAGATTGAGTTCCATTATCAACACAATGGAATCAGGAATACCTTATCTGGCGAACAATTCGTGTAAAAACCTTACTATAACCACAGATGTCGGCTTTTTACACTTATACACTTCAGGCCACTTTGAAAAATTGTCCACCACAACTAGGTAATATGAACCCTAAAGTGAACCTGTATGATCAAAATGCAGTCTAGACCATGGAATATCTAATTTTGGCCACGGTTGCCATTTAGTGGTGGGTGCCTTTGCAGCAAGGGCACACCCTCGGCATGCTTTCATTAGTTCTTCCATGTTGTTGACCAATATACATAACTTCTCATTAACGGTTTCATTCTCAAAATCCCTGGTTGACTAATGTGTATTTCCTTTCATAATCGCTATTTTAGTGTGGCTGGCACTACAACTCTTTGTGCGTACATCAACATACCGTCGCACATTGAGAATGGGTTTGTATTTGTATTGCGCATATTTTTTTATCTCTTTGAGTTTTCAGCATTTCTTCTATTTTTTAATGAATTTATCGTTTCCTGATTTTAATTTTATGTCTTGTGATGTCACTGACAATTCATGTATAACGTTACACCAAACATTTTTAATTTCATTTTTTCTTTGCTTGCAATGCAGCAATCACGGTATCTTCAAATGGTTCAGCATTTTTTCAAATCTATCTTGATAAACAATCAGCACGTCCTAATTATTAGATGGTATATAGTCCATCTTTAAATCATAGTTTATAATTTAGTACCCCGGCATTACAACCTATTAGCAGTATGGGTAGGGATTCCTTTCCTTGACCCATATATTGATAATAATGGACAATGATCAGTCTCTAATCGAAAATTTCTGTCGTATAAAAATCTACGAATATTTTTTACAACGAAAATAATTGCTCGAACACTTTTTTTTTGATTTGGTTATAATTTTTTCTGTTATCAGAGAACGTGAGGCATGAACCACCACCTTCATGTTACCATCTTTATATTTATGTAGCATTAGTGCTCCTATATCGTACTCAGAGGTATCTGAGGCTACTACAATCTCCACCACAGGATCAAAGTGTGCTAAGACCAAATCAGATGTTAATAGGTTTTTACTTTCGTCGAACACTTTCTGACAATTTTCAGACCAATTCCACTTTACATCTTTTTTTAATAGATTATTTGGTGAAACTCTTACCTTATGCATATTTTGGAATATAATTTTGGTAATAATTTGCCAGTCCCCAAAAAAGCTTGTACGGTCACTATATTTGTTGGGAGTGGGGGGTGGTGGCGAAGTTTTAATTGCGTCTGCCCTTGACAAGAAAGAACCTAAAGTATTTTCAGACTTCTTCAATATTAATTCCAGTCACTTCTGATCTTGTTGTTGTTGCTGTTGCAGCAGCTGTTGTTACTGCAACTGCACCATGGAGGTCAATAAGTTAAACGATAGTTTCTTTTGTACCAAGAAAATTTTTTTAAATGCCCCACTCGAATTTCGAACAACTTGTCGTCACTTTTGTATCCTGGTGTCGAATAAATAATCAGGGGGAAAGAAAATATTCACGCAATCCAATACGATTACTGTTACACAATGTCAAACACCCTAAGCTCACAGTGAACTGCTTACTTCCTCAATTGCTCACAGTTCTTTATTTTATAGCAATGTGTCAATATACTCTTAGTCACATGGGGGTGGCCAGAATCCTTCCACAACATTAAGTATCAATCTTGAGAAATTAGGCTTCTCATTTAAGTATACATGTGCATGCTTATACATGTAATTATATGCACGAAAATACACACATAGGCAAAATATACAAATCTGCATATGCACTAACTTCAAATACTGCACATATATACATATACATGCAAAAATACCTTGCTGATGGTGTTGAAATTCCAATGAAGGAGCCTTGGACCTGGATTAGAAACTGGCTCTTTCTATATTGGCAAAAAAATCTTGAAATAGAACTGAATAATGACATACATACATACATAGGTTCACACACATACATACACGCATATACATATATATATGTACATACACATACATGCATACTCACACACATGCATGTGTATGCACACATATACATACATACACATACATACATACACATACATACATATATACATACATATATACATATATGCATACATATACATACATATGGTGGCTGCCCCCATGTTATCAAGTATAGCCATTGAACGAGGCTTAATCAATGTTGTTATCGTGCAATGCCTGTACAAGAAGATTTTTTTTAAAGTGAGGAAAGACTGTGCACTGAGTCAATCCCACTCACTAAGCAACAGCAGCCATAATCCGAAAAGAAGAACAAATCAACATCATCGGTAACCGCTGAGCCGCAGGCTTTATGTTGGAGTTATCCCAGTTACCTGAGTTACCTTCTCCTAGAAGGATGCCCTAACAAAGGCTAGGAGTCCTTTACTCCCAATGGTTTAACCGCACAATTGGGTATTCAGTCCGATTATTTCTATGTCCCTGCGCATGATACAGTCCTAAGACATTTATTGGATGGCCGTTGACTATTAAGAGTTCCTCCACCCTTTGACGGGTTTTGTTTTTCATCCCGCAGGGTGTCCAATAAACACCCTCCTCATCAAGCAAGCTTGGTGGGGTTGCCGGTTTAGTCACCGACGACCCAACCATGCAACAGGTTGTACTGGGTTACATGTTACCAGTAGCACTCGAAAGTGATCTGACACATGTATGTATACATACATACATACATGAAGACTTATGTCTCTTCTTTCTTTATTGTCCCCATAGCAAAAAGCTTTACTAGTCTTCTGAACTTCATGGTAAATAGGAAATATGACGCAGCAAAGATAGTAACTTTCACTTTAAGACATTAAAGATCCAATTCAATTTCAACAGCATCAATAGACAAAATCATTTGACCCTATGGCATGACTGACATCATACTTTTTGTAAATCAATCTCTTTTTAGCATCCATCAAAAAGATATAGCAACCAGTTCAAACAGGATACAGCTTATCACAGTATGCAGCATGTAGATATACATTGTGTGTGTGTGTGTGCATTTATATATTTCTATCTATCTATCTATCTATCTATCTATCTATCTATCTATCTATCTGCTTGTCTGTTTGTCTGCCTACCTAACTGTCTATTTTTCCATCCATCCACCTATCTGTCTGTCAGTCTGTCTGTCTGTCTGTCTGTCAATCTATTATATATGTAAATATGTATGCTATTTTCCTCTTTTAATTTAGAATTAGCTTTGGCCAGCAACCTGCTTGGTAGTAAGGTTTGTGAAGGAAAGCATTTTCTTTTGTTCATCATGTTAAGAAGGTCTTGCTGATTTCTATTGTCTCAGATACCATGATCATTTGTTGCGTATGAATTAAGTATGGTTGAACCCAAGTTCAGCTGCGATACTTTGCTTCAGGCAGATTTCACATATTCAGTTGCTGTAATAATAAGTATGAAGCCAAAAGTGTATGTTGGGTCCTAAATTTGGAAAACACCTTATCAGTAGTCCATAGATGTTCTCTTTCTTCAGTATTTTTCTGAGGACATTGGTGACCAGAGGGCAAAAACAGAGCATGCTTTTTTTTGGTCCCTAATCACAATATCTGGCTGGTTGAGCTTTAATCTGGTGACTGTTTTAATTTGTAAGTTCTATTAGGATTCTTTTCACACATTTGTTTCAATATTGTGTACTTCATCTGTTAGTACCTTTTTTTATTCTTATCCTGTTCCTGACTGCCCAGGCGATATGGGAAGATAATATCCAGAGGAATTCTCTCACAGTTGGCAGTAATGTGGTTGGCGTCTTCAGTCTTCATTTTGCACAGCCTACAATTGTTGTCAGTTAATTTCTCCTGCCTTTTATGTTGCATGTACTTGGTAGGGATCTTTTGTTCTTGAATTGCATGGAGATAGCCTTTAAAGTATGATGCCATAAACTTGTTGGTATTCCATGCCAATGTTTTCGTATGATCTATTCCTTCTGTGGCTTGTCTTTTGTGCCAAGTGCTTGTGCACTACCATCTCAGTGAACTAGTTAATTTTTTTTTCTTTTGTTCTTCTGATAAATAGAATTTATCAATGCTCGTTGGGCAGAGATCGGTATCAGCTCTTATTTCATATCATTTCTCAAGTTCATTAGATATCATATGTTGCTGATTTCATATATGCAAGCTTGGGCACTTTCTTCTGCTTCAGAATATATGCTTCATATCACATCTCTACAAATTTAAGACTACAGCTACCATCTTTGCACATGAAGTACAGCCAGTCTGCATCTCCACTGATGTTGAAATGTCTATTGATGCAGAGCAACTTGCAAGTTCACACATCTGTCTTGTTGAGCTCTTGCAATGACCAGTTTAGAAAGCCAAATATATGTGTGTGTGTGTGTGTGTGTGTGTGTGTGCATGTGTGCATATACTTGATTGTGACTTTAAGTTTTGCCACTGATACAAACAGTGAACAAAATACAGAATATACTGATATTCATGAAAACATCTATGAAATGAGGTAGTGCAGATTTACCTATGTGTGATGACTTTAGAAATTTTGGTCTGCTGTCAGATAGTGGTAATGAATAAAATTTTGGTTTTTGGAGTTGAAAAGGCATTTAAATTTGAAGTCATAACCAACCCCCATATTAACATACAGGTCTACATATATACATGTCACGTGACTGACCAGGCCATCAGATGTTGCTACACATCGCTGGTCACAATGTGCTTCGCATTGTTTTAGCCTTCAATGACACCACCCTGCTGGCTAAGCGAGCAAACCAACAGAAGAAAGAGTGAGAGAAAGTTGTGGTGAAAGATACAGAAGGGATCACCACCACCTCCTGCCGGAGCCTCGTGGAGATTTACGTGTTTTCGCTCAATAAACACTCACAACGCCTGGTCTGGGAATTGAAACCGCGATCCTATGACTGCGAGTCCGCTGCCCTAACCACTGGGCCATTGCGCTTCCACCATATACATATGTACATATATAAATACAAATATGTGTATATTTTCATATGCAATATGCACATATCTGTGTTTGTGTGTGTGTGTGTGCATATATATATATATATATATCCCAATGATATGTTAAAATCATGTGATTTGTGGAAACATGTGTAGTGATGTATTAGATATTTATAAATACCATCCTAGTTTTGTTATTATTATATTTATCCCATTTTATGTCAGTATAACCATGATGCAACCCTGAAAAATTGACTCACCTGTCAGTATTATTAGGTGGTAGCCCGCATAATGAAATAGGAGCTTTATTTGCATAACCTTAACATGAACGAATTTAAAAGATATGTGTGTGTGTGTGTGGATGTAATTTATGTAATTTATGTTTGTGTGCACATACACACACACACACTGTCTCTTACATACATTACATATGCACATACATGTGTGCATACATATAAAATTGTGAAGGATATTAAGCTGCACTAAAATTTTACCAATATTTTCCTGCTGTTAAAATACAGTAATAGCAGATCTATCTATAAGAGAATATCATATTTTCCTTTGTGAAAGAGAATATTATAGATTTGCTAAGAGATTTATAAAAAAAGAAATCTGTTTGAGAAGCAATAAAGAGACTTTAAAACATTTATATAAATAATATCTATCTTTACTAATGTATCTCTTTTATAATTTTGTTTTAGTTTGAAAATTCCAGAGTTTTAGAAAATTGTACTGATTAATTCAATTCTCCAATCTGCTTTCTTTTTTAAATTATAAAAAAAAAGTACAAGAATTGTTTTCACAGTAAAGTTTTTTTTAAAAATCTTTCTTTCATTCACAATAACTGATAATTTGTGTCTAGTTACATTGAGTAAAGGTCAGTTGTATCACCACTGTTGCTATTTTTATTATTAATATCATCTCCATCACTGTTATCATGATCTTTGTTATAATTGCAACCATAACCATGATCCTCCTCATCAATATCATTACCAGTGGTGGCTTCAACACCATCACTGTCATGATGATCAACATCATCACTGTCATGATGATGAAACTGATGATGATCAACATCATCATCATCGTTAATATCAGCATCATGGCTTTAACATCATGTTTGTTCTTTTACAAACCGGATTGGTCTGTCACTTAGCATATTGCTACTCCACTCTTTTGTATGCAGGCTCAACAGCAGTTTGACACTCATTTTCTCTACCTCTACCGTCCCATTCTTCACTTCACTTCTCTTCCACCTCTATTTCTGCCATTCCATTTCCTTTCTTTGATCTCCCTCTTTTCTCACTGCAGTACTTGATAGAACGAGAAATTCGGGAAGTGTAAAATACAAGGCATTTCTTCTTCAGATGTTCTCTTTTGTTAGGCTTCCATAATATTTGGTCTATGTAAAGAACAAAGATACACAAGGGTCAATATTTTTCTACTTGTAGGAGTTAAAAGGTAGGAAATCAGTTAATGCAGATAATAAGGGCAAGAATATGCATCCCTCACTCAGCATTAGCATGTGTGTGTGAAGCTAATTGTGCGTGTGTATATATACGCGTGATTATACATAGGTATGTTAAGGCAGCGAGCTGGCAGAAACGTTAGCACGCCGGGCGAAATGCTTAGCAGTATTTCGTCTGCGTTACGTTGTGAGTTCAAATTCCGCCGAGGTCGACTTTGCATTTCATCCTCTCGGGGTCGATAAATTAAGTACCAGTTACGCACTGAGGTCGATGTAATCGACTTAATACCTATGTCTGCCCTTGTTTGTCTCCTCAGTGTTTAGCCCCTTGTGGGTAATAAAGAAATAGGTATGTGAAGTGTCTGCATGTTTGTGTTATGGTGTATGTAGAAATATGTTTATATGTAGGTATGCTTGGTGTATGCATGTGTTTGATTATGTGTGAAGATTTGTAGAAATGAGACTGGGTGTGCTTGATTATATGAATGAATTTTGATGTTAGTGTGTGTTTGAATGTGTGTATGAGATTGTAAATGTGTGTGTGTGTGTGTGCAAAGCAATGGTGTGCAACCTGTAACCTCAGTCACCTGTAAATCTACAAGACAGTTCATTTTGTATGATTGAGAATAGATATTTCTCATAGTGAATATAGAAGATATTTTCAATATTCATTTCATAGGCTTCCAAGATCGTTCTCCATTGTCATTTAGAAATATATTCTTTGAGGGATAATTTCATGGCTGTTTATACAAGTTGACAAATTTATGCTATGATCCAGCAGTTTCTTGAAATTAATGGTATTTTGAAGGGCATATTTATCTATTCTGCTTGGTTAACTTCTGGAAACAAATCAAAACATAATTACAATTGCATCTGAGAGGTCAAGGTTCTGGATACTTCCACATGGTTATAAATTCAAATCTTTCTATAGCAATTAAGTTGGAATAACTCTGCTAGTTTAGTTTTGCTTGACTGACAAAATCAGATTGCTCTGTTCCCTAACTTCACAGTTTAATTGAAGCTCTAGAGGGCATCTAACTGTAAAAACAAATGCTACCATTAATTTGACTTCTTCTCACCAGCAAGGGGAAATTGATTTAAAACACTATTCCCATTTCTACTCTAATAATGTTTCACATAAAGTTTGTCTTCAAAGCACATTCTAAGAGCACTGATGTTTTGAGGCAAGTTACACTTTATTTAATAGATTTTTAGCAAAGAGAAAAGTTAAAGCTGACTGCAGCAATATTTGAACATTCTACCCCAAGAGAGATGGATATTGCAAAATAAAATATTCAACCTAATGTGCATATTCCATGTAAGTTAAGAAAATGTGACTTGTGAAAATATTTGTAAATATATCTGTAAATCTTTCATCAAATATTGATTATAAAAAATAGTCTGTTATTAGGGTATATAAACCCCTGAGAGAATGAAAAAGGCATTAGTATGCATGGGAATCAAACACACACCTCTTATTTTTGCAAAAATTAAGAGGCGTGTGTGTTTGATTCCCACATGTGCTAATGCCCATTTTTTCTGTTGGAGGTTTATGTCTTAATATCAGACTAATTTCTTTAGTCAATATACAGTAAAAACTTATAATAATATTTACAAAAATTTAACCAAATGTTCGTCCTTTTCTCATATCTTGTTTAATAAAGTGTTTTTCCTTTTTTCTTAACATTTAGTCAGCTCTGAGACTAAGTGAAAAGAAGGAGAGAAAGGAGGGTGTTATTTTGAAACTAAAGACCAGACCCGAATGCTTGCAATGAAGGGAACACTGCATAAAGCATTCAATGATCAGGGTGGTGCTGCTGAACGAAATAACTCCATCAATTCATTCTCCTATACAAAATGCAAAATCGACCTTAGTGAGGTTTGAACAGTGAGTGCAGAGAGCTGGAATAAACACCACAAAGATTTTTTGTCCTATGATCCAATCACTGCCAGTTTACAGCTATATTAAGAAGAAAGCAGGTCTGTTTTGAATGTAAGAATTTTATTTCAAATAAATATAATCCATACAGCAATGCAGCAAGGAACCATATTACTGGACTTTGGTTATACTGATATCTTAGCCATGATTCATTCTACATCAAGACTATATATTTCATGTGTTCAAATAGATAACTATCTAATGGATATAGCTTTAATCTTATTTTTCTTCTATATCTTTCTGTGAGGCAGCAACTTTGTGACTCGAAACTGTAGTTCACTGGTAACATCATTTATCAACATGTTACCAGTGCACAATTAATGCAGTATGATGTAATTAAATCCAGAGAATGTTGGAAAATATGATTTGGGCATCATTGGTAGTTTTCATGATATTCTTTATATAAAACTATTTTATTGATTTTGAATAACTGGTAATTTGCAGGAAAAATCCTAAGAGATTATGTTTAGTAACATAGAATTTCCCAAAACTGATAACGTTCTTGTTTTGCTTTTATATTTCATTTTAAATATATATTCTTTCAGAATCTGATAATGCTTAGTGCTTACTCAATATCTGCTATTGAATACCATAGCTTTTCTTCAAATTATTAAAACTTTCCAAGAATTTCCAATGTTGCTGCTAAAGCGAAAAACAAAGCCAACTTTCCCATGTTTTTATTTAGTGGACTGTTCTTAAAAGCTAAGCATTTTCACATGTTTTGTCTTCCTGTTATCAAGTAAAAAGATTATGGTGAATTACGGAAACCATTTACCATAGACTAAATGGCTTGTAAGGTTTAATTATATCTCATTATGTTTTGAATTCCTATCCCATTGAGGCTGACCTTACTATTGATCATATTCCATGGTCAATACAATAAATAGCAGTCAAATACAGGGGCTGATTAAACTGTAAGCACTCCATCCTCCTTATATTTTGGCCATGTGTCAATATAATAGGTCAACACTTTTGACCTTTGTAGATCTTGCTGAATAAGAGATAGTCTGAACTTTATGTAGTTACATTGATTGATATCATATATATTGCTAAATGCCAGGAGTTAAAGAAGAAATATAGATTGAAAGGATCTTCCAGAGGTATAATGATTGCAAAGAAGCCACATATAGTAAAGGGGGCAGTAAAAAGTCTTGAAAATAAGATACCAGTGATAGTTTCAGGAAGAAGAATTGTGGAGGTTTCAAATAGGACTGTAAATTTAGGGTCTGTTGTAAAGATAGAAAACAGAATGATGAAACAGGGAAGAGAGAGAAGTGATAGTGAAAATTTTATCTAAAGCACAAATATAATTAAGAAAGGGCTGTTTAAAAAAATTTTTTTTTTATTTCAGTAGGCATGAAAAGTCTTATGATATATATTAATGTGGTGAACAGAAGAGAATATTTTCTTAATGACTAATATTATTTTACCCATTTTGGCACGTATGAAATACAACTATAGACATCTTTCAGTATATTGGATTGTCACAACAAAAGTGTAGATTTCTGCATACTAACTCAAACTACAAGAGAATCGTGAAGCGGGTCTACTGTTTTGTAACTGTAGTAGGTGTGAAAGAAAGGATTGGGATGATTGAGTGCAGCTGCCTGGACCGTGAGGATTTGACATGGATAATTCGACATTCAATGTGTTTTAGCGACAGTACTGTATGGCACTTGAAGAAAACATGCACACACACACATGCATGCATGTGTTGAAATATATATGTAGATCTAGAAAGAGTGAGAGTGAAAGGAGGTGAGAGAAAGAGACATTGCAATTGATTGAACACAATTGACATTAACTTGATCGGATCTTTTCGGTTTGAACGGCAGTTTTTCTAGTGGTGTCATATGAAATTGTCACCCATAATTATGACCCTAGTATCGATCTATTGCATTTCAATCTGTTTTAGGGTTAGTTGGGGTTAGGGGTGGGGGGAAGGGTATCTTTCTTGTTTCTTAAACGAGGGACATATTCATATGGCACAGAATGCTTTTTACCTCAATAGACGTCACTAATTGGTTGAAATTGCAGAAATTGAAGACTTACAAACTATAGAATTTTCTCAATAAAGTCAAGAGAAAAAGATGTTTTATAAATACATTCTACCAGTATACGAAGTTTAAAAGTGTTTAGTTACGTGGAAATTATGTTAGAAACTGCCATTCAAACCGAAAAGATCCACTTGATCTCACTTCTCATGCTCATAGAGAAATATGCTCACACACATAAACAGAGAGAGAAAGAGAGAGTGAGAGAGAGAAATAGAGAAAGAAAGAAAGGGAGATAGAGAGAGAATGAGAAAGGCATTAAAACATTAATATAAAATAAGCCAGTGCTGATTCAGCAATGCCAAATAGGTAGTGCCACAACTGTATCAGAACATCTCAACCTGAAAATTTAGCATATTTATGCTACTCCACCAATTTCTTCTCTTACTCAATGTATTTAGCTAAATACTCTTGATTGAAAGATTGTTGGAATATTCACTCCAGTATGAGGAAGTCCAATTACTAAAACTAGGAAGCTCATAATCTATCAGTTATTACTAAACCAAATAAAAATAGTTTTTGCTTTATAAAATTTTGCTTCTTGTAGGTCAAATTGGTTTATCACGTCATATGTTGTAAATAATATGAGTTACAAGGAAAGCAAATTGTTATAGAAGTTATATATACACATATAAGCACATAGCAACTAATATTTTCCAGATGCTGGTGTCTATAATAGTAGGGAAGAATAGAAATACTGAACATGTACAAAACAGAAAAATGCACCCAAATAGAAGAGAGGAATGCATTTCAAACGTATTGCTACTTCTTTCGCTACAAATTTCATAACAATGAGGAAGGGCAAAACATTCTACATCTTCCCATGGCTCTTCAGATATTTATCAGGAGATATGTACAATTCATCATGTGGTTGGGAAGCAAACTTCTTCCCATGCAGCCATGTCTGTGCCTATCTATCTATCTCTGTCTATCTATCTATCTATCTATCTATCTATCTATCTATCTATCTATCTATCTATCTATCTATATGTCTATCTATCTATCTATCTATCTATCTATCTATCTATCTATCTATCTATCTATCTATCTATCTATCTATCTATCTATCTATCTGTCTATCTATCTATCTATCTATCTATCTATCTATCTATCTATCTATCTATCTATCTATCTATCCGTTTGTCTGCCTCCCTACCTCCCTGCCCGTCTGTCTGTCTGTCCATCCCTCCATCTGTCTGTCTGTCTGTCTGTAGGGTGCTGCGAAAGTGCCATTACAGCAGCAGAAATGTGGGACATGATGGCAGAATGCTCGAGGGACAAATTGCTGGGTTTGGATCGTCAACCCTATGAACTTTACAGTTGTATGCCAGACTTGTTTGGAGACGTCTTAGCAGCAGTGTACTGCAACTGACAGCAAAATGGTAGCATCCCCGGTTTTGTGAGCTGAGGAACCATAACGCTGCTGAAGAAATACCCAAACAAGGGGGCATAATAAATAACTTTAGGCCTATCACTCTGCTCAATGCAGACTTGAAAATTTTGGCCAAGGCGTTAGCCAAGAGGTTGGTGCTCAACATCAAGAAACTGGTCGACAAGGCACAAATGTATGCTGTGCTGGGCCAGAGTATCTATGACACTCTCCATCTGATACGCTACATCATAGACAGGGTAGTTAAGGAGCCTGGTATGGGTGGGGCACTGATCAATTTGGATCAATCCAAAACTTTCGATAGGGTAGACCATCGATACTTGGAGGCTGTCCTCATAGCGGCCGGTTTCGGTCACATCTTCCATGGCTGGATAGCTGCTTTGTACAGAGGCATTCGTTTGGTAATTTGCATAAATGGCAATGGGCTAAAAGGAAGCTGTCCCTAAAAGGTCAGGTAGAGGTGGCGAACACGTACATCACTTCCATCATCTACTACTGCCTGACCGTTGTGCCTTGTCCTGATCCTACCATCACCAAACTAGAACACATCCTCTTCCGCTTCTTGTGGAAAGGATGCATTCCGATAGTCAGGCGATTAGTGGAGGGGAGGTACAATTATGATCTTGGGGTGAACCTAGGCATTGACGAGGAATACTTGACCTGCCTGTTCAAGATGACTTTCGAGTTGGGATCTATGGACAACTTCCAGAGATTCCTGGCCTGGCAGTGCTACCAAGAAGTGCTACCCATTCAGGATAAGCTCTACAGGCATGGCTCGAGAAACACGGGGCCGACCTGCTTGAGATGCTGTCAGCAATGAGACTGTTCTGCATGCACTTGTACAGTGTCCAACCATTTCCAACCTGTGGGCCTATGTCAAATGACTGCTATCACGTGTGGGATGAGTCGGTTTATCAACTGAGTCTATCATGAATATTGTCGTGCCTCCTTTCTTGAAATGGGAAGGAAGAGCCATTTTCATCGTACTTGTGGCTATGGCGAAAGAATGTGTATGGTGGATGCGTCTGAAAGGTCTAGAGACAAGCACTTTCCTCTCTGGTCAATTTCTCATCAACTTCTTCAAGTATCATTTGAAAAGGAAAGTGAGAGTAGAGAGGGAAGTTTTGTTTAGTGAATGTTTCAAACAAAAAGATGGGTGAATGTAGCAGGGATGGCACGTGCGAATGACGAAGCCACCTTGACTATAATCCTATGAACCAGAAAAAGAAAGGAAAAAGAGAGTCACTTACCGTAATGTGTTTTTTGCATGACATTATTGCTCGAGGTTACCGTGGTCTTTTCCGTAGGCTTTTCTTTCCATGGATAAAACTAATCTGTTTTCCCTTTTTACATTGACATTTCTGTGATACACGATCCCTATTGATCAGGTTTTTTTTCCACGATAAGCTTTTCATTGAAATTCGACCCACTTTTTTCTCTTCTTCTTCCCAAAAAGAAAAGCTCTACATTGTATTTTGTTCCCTTTATATTCAGCCCTGTGTGGCCAATAAAGAAACATATCTCATTAGTAGTTCATATATTTGAAAAAGAAGCACACTCTAAGGCATTAGAGCAGTAATATATTTTTTGGGAAGTTAAAAGTTATGGCCAGTCATAGGGTGACCATTGGTTTTGCACCTATAAAGTGCTTAGCAGTATAGGTGACTCGTGAGACTCAAGAGTTTGATGAGTCACCTATACTGCTAAGTGCTTTATAGGTACAAAACTAATGCCCATTCAATGATCAACCAAAATTTTTAACTCTAAAACACATATATATATATACATACACATACACTTATATGTGAGTGTGCATGCATGTTTTTGTGTATATGTCTGTGTATCCGCAAGACACCTGTTTTTGCTCCTTTATTTATCATGCATATATATATATATATATATATATATACACACACATACACACACACATATATGCACATATATTATAGGAACAGTTCTCACACCTATGGCTTTGAGAAGAGCATTGTCCCTGTATAAATGTCTGGACAGGCTAGGGAAGTACTGGTTTATTTAGGAGAAGAAAAAGACTAACCGGGTCTGAAACTTGAGCAGAATCTGAGGAACCCATCATGATATGGAAGAAGTCAATAGAGGAATCACAGGACCAATATTTGTTTTTAAACTTTGTGAGACAGTTTGCTCCCCTCTCTCAATATTATCTTAGCTTCTATAAAAAATGTTGTCTTTTAATAACAGGTATTCATCCTATAATTTCTCTATAGACCTCTTTGATATTACAGTCAGTTCCTTGGACTCTATTCAGGTTACAGTTGGTCTTTTCCTTCTCTCTCAAATAAACCAGCACTTCACTAGCCTATCTGGAAGTTTATATGTTAGTTAGTTAGTTAATTTGGCTCAAAAGCAAATAGCAAGGCCATGTAGGGGGACATGGAGTTAAGTACAGGGTGGTGTTCATGTAAAGAGTTCAGGCCACTTGAGGTCCAGGGAGGCTTTGAACAAAGCGGTCGTTGGCATCTTCACCATCTCATCTGGCAGCTTGTTCCACGGATCCGCAACCCGGACGGAGAAAGCTCCGCTCCTTCGATTGAGATGAAATCGTCGCAAGTAGAGCTTTTCGGAATGTCCCCGCAGCCGACGCTCTGGAGCAGGAGTGAAGAACAGCTCTTTCGAGAGGTTACACTTTCCGCTTATGATGTTGTGGGCGAGAATGAGATCACTACGGCGGCGGCGTTTTTCAAGAGAATAAAGGTCGAGCGTCCTCAGCCTTTCTTCGTAGGACAAATTTTTGAGACCATGAACCATGCGGGTAGCCAGCTTCTGGACTCTTTCGAGATGCTGTAAGTCTTTGAGGAGATAAGGAGAAGAGGCTTGAATCCCATACTCCAATATGGGTCTCACCAGCGTGACATAGAGTGGTAGGAATATGGCTGCTGTGAGCATTCCGAATGACCGTCGAATCAAGAACAGAATTCCGTGTGCTTTGTTGGCAACATCGACGCTCTGGGCTGAAGGCGAAAAGGAGGAATCCACCAAGATACCTAGGTCCTTTACCTGATCGGTCCTCTCCAGCAGCAGATGACCCGGCTCGAAATCAAGTTGAGTTGCAGGAGTAGAGCCGACAGGCAGATGACAGCACTTTGACACGTTCAGACACAGGTCCCAATTGTTAGACCACTTCCAAATTTGGTGGAGGCATCGACGAAGATCCTCTATATTACCGCGAGGAGCGACCAGTTTGATATCGTTGGCAAATAGAAGGGTGTGTTGCGTGAGGTCGTCGGGCAAGTCATTTATGAAGACTAAGAACAACAAGGGCCCAAGCACTGAACCTTGAGGCATATAGAGATGATGCTCTTCTCACAGCCACAGGTATATCACAGCCATCCCTTGGACCTATCCAGAAGGCTCTGCACAAGTTTTTAAAAATTTATATGTCTCATTTGAAAACAAGACTAAAGAAGCTAACTTCTTAGATGGAATTCTCTCCTTTGACCTTGTTCTGCTTTTCCCTTTCCTTAACAGTTTATTTTCGCCATCATTACTATATGAAGCACATTTGCTAATCTTCTCTTGATGAGGGGAAGCTGGGCTTATTTTAATATCTTCATGTGATATACCCATGACTTTTTTGCACATTTCATCTGAAATTTATGCTTATTATGGTTATGTAATTATAAGCTTCTTGAAACAGCTCCTGGGTTTAGAAATTACATTTTCTTCATGTTTTATCATGTACTTTTAGTCTGTCTATTTTGTGCTCCATATAAATATACTTAATCTGTTCTAGTCACTAGGCTGCGGCCATGCTAGGGCATCACCTTGAAGAATTTTAGCTCAAGGAATCGATCCCAGGACTTATTTTTTAAAGCCTGGTACTTATTCTATTAGTATCTCTTGCTGAAATGTTAAGTCATGGAGATGTAAACACATCAACACGCTCATATCATAACAAAATTTTTTGAAGTGGACTTCCTATGAATGGATCCTCTTCCCATCACCAAACCTCATCTGTTTCCAATTAAGATATTTGCTCTAGAACTTCAAACATAAATAGCACAATGGCCTGGCATGTTTTCAGGGGAAATTGCAAACGAGTGACAACACTTGTTTGATGGTGAGTTTTTGTGACAACTGTCGTTAGATGTCAAGATAAGAAGACAAAAAGATATAGATACATACACAAACCCACAAAACTTAAATGTATCATATACACATACAGACACATATATAATAGGCTCTTTTCAGTTTCTGCTATTAAATTTACTCACAAGATTTGGTCAGCCCAGTAGGACTGAATCTCAAAGCAAATGGTAGGAATTGACAGTTTTAATAAAAAGATAAAACCAACCCCTATAGGATTTGAACTTAGCATGTAAAGGAATGAAATATAATAATACGAAGTATCTAAATTGATACTCTGATATTTATGTCATTTAACCATAATTGGTGTATATATTAATAGATCAATGTGGTGATGGATGTACACAAACATGTATATTGATGTGTATTGTACATGTAATATTGATTTTCTTGCATAAGAAATTACCCTTCATAAAACTGCAGATGAGAAGTTGTTATCGGAATAACCCTGTCTGTTTGATAAATATTTATTGATTGTGGAGAAGTAAATTGCTGAGTCATTTCTAGTAAAATTTCGTCACCAAATTCAGGGAAATTGGGGGAGCCAAGTGTGATTTTTATCACACCACTGTTTTGTATGATTAAATTTTAAAATTTAAATTTTAAATAGGAGTATGAGTGGCTGTGTGGTAAGTAGCTTGCTTACGAACCACATGGCTCCGGGTTCAGTCCCACTGTGTGGCACCTTGGGCAAGTGTCTTCTACTATAGCCTCGGGCCGACCAAAGCCTTGTGAGTGGATTTGGTAGATGGAAACTGAAAGAAGCCCGTCGTATATATATATATATATATATGTATGTGTGTGTATATGTTTGTGTGTCTGTGTTTGTTCCCCAACATCGCTTGACAACCGATGCTGGTGTGTTTACGTCCCCGTAATTTAGCGGTTCAGCAAAAGAGACTGATAGAATAAGTACTAGGCT
Source organism: Octopus sinensis (assembly GCF_006345805.1). Taxonomy (NCBI): domain Eukaryota; kingdom Metazoa; phylum Mollusca; class Cephalopoda; order Octopoda; family Octopodidae; genus Octopus; species Octopus sinensis. The sequence goes on from NC_043011.1 coordinate 1,072,008, forward strand.
TACAAAGAATAAGTCCTGGGGTCGATTTGCTTGACTAAAGGCGATGCTCCAGCATGGCCACAGTCAAATGACTGAAACAAATAAAAGAGTAAAAGAGTAACCCCTCCTTTTTCCTGTCTGTATACTTATCTGTTTTAGTCTTTGTCTGTGTGTCTCTCTTGTCTCTCTTATATATAAATATATGCATATAATATGATTTAAGAACAAATATTGAATTCAGGTTAACGAACTTTATATATCCACGCTTCTACATTTCATTACATATAAATGACACCATGACTTTTCAAATGTAAAAAAAAAAAACAGTTAAAAATCATATATATAAAAAATTATTAAATTCACAGGATCTACCTAGAAAACTTATATAAAAATTGATTAAAAATTATCTAAAAAATAATATTGCAGTAAGTTAATTGACTAAAAATTTCAAGAGAAAAGTATATAAAATAAAATTCTACCCAACTATGAAAATTATATATAAAACGTAAAATTCAATATAGTCGTAGTCCATGATAACTACAGGAGCATGATATGAATCTAATCGGGCAACTAATCCACATCTTCCAAAAGGTAATTTAACGCAGGGGTGGCTGTGTGGTAAGTAGCTTGTTTACCAACCACATGGTTCCGGGTTCAGTCCCTCTGCGTGGCACCTTGGGCAAGTGTCTTCTACTATAGCCCCGGGCCGACCAATGCCTTGTGAGTAGATTTGGTAGACGGAAACTGAAAGAAGCCTGTCGTATATATGTATATATATATATATGCGTGTGTGTGTTTGTGTGTCTGTGTTTGTCCCCCTAGCATTGCTTGACAACCGATGCTGGTGTGTTTATGTCCCCGTCACTTAGCAGTTCGGCAAAAGAGACCGATAGAATAAGTACTGGGCTTACAAAGAATAAGTCCTCCCGGGGTCGATTTGCTCGACTAAAGGCGGTGCTCCAGCATGGCCGCAGTCAAATGACTGAAACAAGTAATAGAGTAAAAGAATATATACACTTTGTTCTCTCTCTCTCTCTCATATAAGTATATATATATATATATATATGTATGTATATATGTATATCATCCAGTTAATGTTGTAGCTGAATGAGAACTACTTAGGCTAAAATGGTAATTATTCAGGCTTGCTCTGCACAATCCTTCAAACTTCTGAATTAAATTAAATTAACTTTGAAGATATCATCATCATTATCACTTTAATGTTTGTGTTCCATGCTGGTTTGGGATGGATGATTTGACAGGATCCAATACGTCCAAGAACTTCATTGAGTTCCAAAGTGTGCTTTGGCATGCATTTTCTGGCTGGATACTCTTGCTAATGACAACCACTTTACAGTGTGGACTGGTTTTCTTTTGTACCACCTGCACTACTGAGGTCACCATGCAGTTCACAGAAGCCCTGAAGAGGGTGGGGTGGGGGTGGGGCT
>NC_043011.1:1080934-1090934 GCF_006345805.1 Octopus sinensis
TTTAGCTCCTTGGAAATCCTTTTATAAAAAAGGATAACATAAAAGAAAGAACAGTGTCATACATACATATGTGTGTAAATAATAGAAAGCAGCTCTACCTTCTCATCAAATGATGAGTTTAGAAATGACATGTTTGCCAATAAGTACCATCTAAATCTGCAAGAAAATTAATGAAATTATTATTTTTGTAGCATGAAATTTTTTGTGCGTTTTTTTTTCCTGAAATATATCAGTATCAACATTTTATGGTTTTCAGACTAGGCACCTTTTCCATGTAAATGATGTTAAGGAATAAATCAATGAGTTTAAACACTGGTAATTCTGTATCACCGTATCTTATATTTTATGATGATCTTGTTTTTAGCATGGAAATAGAATGACATAAATATTTTCCTCTTACTAACAATTCCAACATAAAAGAAAAACTACAGAAATGTTGAGTTTACAAAAACTGTGCATGGAAATTGCTCTAAATATATTATTATTTGACAAATATTAAAGTAACTTCCATAAAGCAGAGTTAAGCTCATTGTGAGTAGTTTTATTGCAGACTGAAGCTCTTTTATTCAAATATTTTGTTAATGTTTTATCAAAACGACAGTGATGAATATATCAAATTCTCAGTTAAAAGGCCAAAAGAAAGCAATATTTTGCAATTATTACAATTTTATGCCATTAAAATGTTATTGGAGATATTTTAATGCAAATAACTGCTTGATATATCTTGGCATTCTTTAAAACCTGTTGGTATTGCAACAGAATATTGGGGCAGGTGTAAGAATACCAAATTAGTTACTTGACAATATCTAGCTTATTTCTCTTATTTCTGTATTAAATCACGTGAGATTAGTCATTCCCTTTCTTCACTCAACAGGTTAATAAATAGGGGTACAAGCAGTATGGTGGCTGCCCCCCTCGTTATCGAGTATGGCCATTACATGAAGCTTAATCAATGTTGTTATCGTGCAATGCCTGTGCAAAAAGATGTTTTTTAAAGTGAGGAAAGGCTGTGCACTGAGTCAATCCCACTCACTAAGCAACAGCAGCCATATTCTGAAAAGAAGAACAAGTCAACATCATCGGTAACCACTGAGCCGCAGGTTTTATGTCGGAGTTATCCCAGTTACCTGAGTTACCTTCTCCTAGAAGGATGCCCTAACAAAGGCTAGGAGTCCTTCACTCCCAATGGTTTAACTGCACGATTGGGTATTCAGTCCAATTATTTCTATGTCCCCACGCATGATACAGCCTTAAGACATTTATTGGATGGCCGTTGACTCTCAAGAGTTTCTCCGCTCTTTGACGGGTTCTGTTTTTCATCCCGCAGGGTGTCCAATAAACACCCTCCTCACCAAGCAAGCTTGGTGGAGTTGCTGGTTTAGTCGCCGACAACTCGACCATGCAACAAGTTGTACTGGGTTACATGTTGCCAGTAGCACTCGAAATTGACCTGACATAATACATAAATACATACATACATAAAGGACAAAGGAAATTTTCGTCAGGGTAACTCAAATTGATAGGTATGCATTCTGAGTGCTCAAATGGGTGTGCCACTAAAAATTCCACTTTGAACAGCAGTCAAAGTTATGGTATGTGATTGTCTTGTTCAAAGTGGCTAGAAGTGGCTTTGCTATGAGGAAGTAAGTATAGGTTAAAGTAGTGAGGAGAAGCAAACAATTAGACTCAACAAGGACATAATTGTTTGCCTTTCCTCACTTCTTTAACCTATACATACGTATAAAAATATTTACTATAAAAACTTTTTTTTAATGTGAATGTCTTCAAAGACTCATGAATTCTATTAAAGCCAATGCTTAGCTCAGTATTAAGGAATATGAAACAAATATTTTCTTGCATACTTTCTATCTTAGATGATATTCTCTCATTATTTGTTATACTTTTAACATCAGGGTAAATTGATGTCATCATCATTATCATCATCATCATTTAACATCCGTTTTCCATGCTAGCATGGGTTGAACGGTTCGACCGGGGTCTGGTAAGCCATGGAGGCTGCACCAGTCTCTAGTCTGATTTGGCAGTGTTTCTACAGCTAGATGCCCTTCCTAACGTCAACCACTCCATGAGTGTGGTGAGTGATTTTTACGTGCCTCCGGCACAGGAGCCACAACAGGCTGGCAAATGGCCACAATCAGTTGGTGCTTTTACGTGTCACCGACACAGACGCCAGTCAGGCGATGCTAGTATCTGCCATGTTCGGACGGTGCTTTTTACGTGTCACCGGAATGGGTGTCTTAACTACAATAAAAATTTAAATGCTATGCACAAATGTATACCTATGTATGCTTATATAAATATACATAAAACCTCTACAGTAGATTTGAATGCTTTGACCTCATTACTTAATACTATGATTTGCTCCAAATAGCTATAATGCTGCAGTAGTCACAATGAGAGAAACTCTCATGTTGGCTTTTGGTGCTTAACGTACTCCTGTTTAAATCACTAGCTGTTGAGTGTCTGTCATTGACGAGACTAAGGAAAGTCGAAATCATGTGATCTGGTGGTCTCAGCTCTGAAGGTGGTGGGGATTTGTCTCCCTGCCAGTGATATAAATAAGAGTGCATTTTGCACCAAAAGCCAATGTGAGAGGTTCCCTCAAAGTAACTACTGCAGTATAGTTTGTTCTAACAGAACAGCTACATTTAAATGGGGATGAATATTACCTCTTGGTATTAATGCTGCTTCTGTCACTAATAAATATTTATTAACAAACTAAAATACTATGCTTTCTTTCCATAATAACCTATTTACTTCTAGGCAGAGGAAATGATTACAAAATAGAATGGACTTTTGCAGAAAATAGAGCATCATAATTATAAGTACATTACAATATCATTTTGATAAATTAATAATATTTTAGCTAATCACTGTCTTATACTTGCTAATTTCATAAACACGTAATTTAGAATTCATTAAGACATTATAATAATATTGAAATTTTCGCATTGAAGATACTGTGGAATTGATTTAAAGAAAAGGTGTGTTGATATGATTTATAAATTTTCTATGAATTCAATTTATTTGTTTTAATTCCTATAATCCGTAGGAAAGTGGGCAGTGAATCAATGAGAAGAACACAAAAGCACTAATAATAACTATAATTCATGCTGCTGCCACTGCTAATAATAATAATAATAATAAAGAAGAAGAAGAGGAAGAAGAAGAGGAAGAAGAAGAAGAGGAGGAGGAAGAGGAAGAGGAGGAAGAAGAAGAGGAAGATGATGATGATGATTCTTCTTCTTCTTCCAAATTTTTGGCACAAGGCCTGCAAAAAAAGAAACTTCATGAATTAAAATGCGGAAATAAATAAAATATGGCAAAGGAAAATGCTTTCTGGCTAAAGGAATATCTTTTTCCGAAGCAGTACATAATTTAATTTTTATAAATTCTTTCAGGGTTTGACCAAATATAATTAAATGGATTTTTTTAAATTTTAGAATAATTCATTAGGCTTCTTTATGTAATTAAATCATTGCTTATTTGTTTGTAAATGTTTGTATTGCTATTCATACCTTGTGGTGTAAACCAGAATTAGGAGAAATACTGATTCATGTTGATATGGATAAAGAATAAATTGTGAAGATTCTCTCCTTGAAAAGTGCATTGGTACTTGTGTAATAACAACAATATAATCATGAGTTGTGAAGAAGAGAACAAATAAGTTTTAGTTAATCATATAATAAAGACACGAACATCTGTTTAATATTAAGTGTTTATTTCTATAAATTTTAAGTTATCCAGGAATATGGATGGGAAAAGTAAAAGATAGTCAAATAGATAGCCAAATGGGTGCAAGAGTGACTGTGTGGTAAGTAGCTTGTTTACCAACCACATGGTTCCGGGTTCAGTCCCACTGTGTGGCACCTTGGGCAAGTGTCTTCTACTATAGCCTCGGGCTGACCAAAGCCTCGTGAGTGGATTTGGTATATGGAAACTGAAAGAAGCCCGTCATATATATGTATATATATATATATATATGCATGTGTGTGTTTGTGTGTCTGTGTTTGTCCCCCTAGCATTGCTTGACAACCGATGCTGGTGTGTTTATGTCCCCATTACTTAGCGGTTCTGCAAAAGAGACCGATAGAATAAGTACTGGGCTTATAAAAAGAATAAGTCCCGGTGTCGAGTTGCTCGATTAAAGGCGGTACTCCAGCATGGCCGCAGTCGAATGACTGAAACAAGTAAAAGAGTAAATGAGAGAATGGCAACAACTTCTGGCAGAAATATGATGTCATGTAAACAAAACTATTTATTCACTAATAAATAGTTTAACTACAATTTTGTCTAAACAGTAAGCAATTCTTATAATAGAATGTTAGTGATATTCTAGGTAATTAGGAAATGATTTTGTTGTTCTTTTTGTCAAGTTATATACATCATCGTTGTCATTTAACTTCTGCTTTTCTGTTGTATGGATTGGGTGGGTCTTATAGTATTTTGCCACTTAGAGACTTCAGAAACCAGCTGTCTTTGTTGTTGGTTGTAGCTTTGCCAATGGCAGAACTAAAGAATTCTAACCTGTTCTGTGAAGCATGAAGTGTTATTGGCTCGTAAAGAGTTAATAGAACCGTTCCAAATTGCATAACTTTGTTTCTGCTTCACTACAGGATGTGAGATCAAAAACAAAAGTTGACATTTCTATCAGCTGCATATTCATGTGAAGTATAGCAACAGCAATTAAAAGTTTGGATCCTGCAATTTTGACTAGTAATATTTTAGCTGTTATCAGATAATACTTAGTAAAAAAGAAAAAGAGCAAAAGAGCATTTTACCACCTTATACCCGCAAACACTGAAAATGACATAAGAAAGGAATGCCAATAAAATGTTTTACAGTATCAAGTACGATAAGTTCTGATATTTAAAACATAAATTTCAAAGTTCTTTCATTGAAAGTTGATACTTTAACAAGATGCTTGCACCTGGCAAATTTCGATTTTGGTTCTGTAGCTGACTTGTTGAATGCAGGTGCTAGAACTGGTGCCCATGGTCATGACTCTTGGTAATCCGCACAATGATTGATGCGGTATGAGTTTCTGGAGTGATCTATAGTTATGACTAGTCTTTTGATAGCTCAGTATAATTATCAGTGTGAGTCACATCTATTGATGATTGCAGTATTTCTCTGACTGAACTGGTTGACCCTGGCCCTTAATCTGTTTTGGATTTCTTTGTCCAGCATCTTGTGCATCTTATTGTTGACTAGGTTGACAGTTCTTCTGCCAAGGTTTCACACCTGCTATACTACTCCCCGTGTGCAGGTAACCAGAGCCCTGTTTGCCAGTTTGAGTTCAACATCAAATTGCCTGTCATGGGTGACCCTGCCAGATTACTGGAGGTGATTTTCCTGTCCATGGCCAGAGCAGGCAAAAGTCTCCATCGGATGGTATAGCTTAATGAGGCGTGATTGCAGAATCGTTAGCACGCCGGGCGAAATGCTTTCCAGTATTTCGTCTGCAGTTACGTTCTGAGTTTAAATTCCGCCGAGGTACTTTGGCTTTCATCCTTTCGAGGTCAGTGAAATAAGTACCAGTTATGCACTGGGGTCGATGTAATCGACTTAATCCGTTTGTCTGTCCTTGTTTGTCCCATCTGTGTTTAGCCCCTTGTGGGTAGTAAAGAAATAGGTATAGCTTAATGAGGCAATCCCAGACTGTTGCTATCACCACATGAACTATGATGAGGAGTTAGAATTTGTGCAACTCAGTATATCATCAAAGTGAGACAAAAGTCTGAACAGAAGGACATATTCTACTTTTCCCCTCAAAAGAAGATCTGGGCCTTGCAATAAACTACAGAAGAATTACATTGACACCAATTGCAGCAAAGGTTTACAAGGCATTGCTACTCAATCAAATCCAACCTCAAATTAAAAGAGTTCTTAGGAAAAATCAAAATGTATTCAGAAGGAGCTGCTCTGCATCTGGTCAAATTCTCACAGTTAGGAGGACGTTGGAAGGAGTACAAACCAAAAACCTTAATCCAGTTCTGCTCTTTGTTGATTTCTCCAAGGCCTTTGACTCTGTACACAAAGATAAGATGGCAGAAATCCTTAGAGCATATGGAATCTTTGATGAAACAATAAAGGCAGTAATGATGCTGTATAAAGACACCCAGGCAAAAATGCAGTCACCAGATAGAGAAACTGACTTCTTCAATGTTCGTGCAGGAGTACTACAGGGTGATACACCAGCTCCTTGCTTGTTCATCTTGTGTCTCAATTATGTATTGAATACGTCAGTAGTTCAACACAATGTTCTGGGTTTCACTTTGCAGAAGTCTAGAGGCAGAAGATATCTGGTCACCTACTAGACTGACACTGATTATGTTGATGGCTTAGCGCTCTTTGCAGACAACACAAAAGATGCTAAGTATTTACTCCATCTCCTGGAAAATGCAGCTGCTAACATAGGACTAAATGTGAATGAGAAGAAGACGGAGTTTATCACCCTGAACATAGCTAGTGAAATCAGGACCATCAAACAGAAGCCCTCGAGAAATGTCAAGGCACCCAACAAAACAACGATTATATGGGAATGTACCAACTTTCTCATCAACCGTCCAAGAGCAGAGATTGAGGTTTGCTCATCACTGCTGGAGAAGTAAAGAACTAGTGAGTAATGTGTTGCTGTGGACACCAAATCATGGTACCACAGCGGCTGGAAGACCACAATACACATATATACAACAACTTGCACATGTTGGATGCCATAATGAAGACCTAAAAGCACTAATGGAAGATTGGGAGGAATGAAGAGAGGTGGTCAGCTGGCTCGGACAATCAGTCTGACTGGATGATGTCTCAATAAAAAGAAAAAAAAAACAATAAAATAAATATTGGTGTTGCTAAATCATAATTAGCTGAAAAGTAGATAAAATAAAAAAAAAGAGGTCCTTTCTTAACTTGGGTGACATTCTAAGTAGTTAACACTATGTTGTACATATTTTAAAAATGGCAAACAACCAAATTTCTGTACAATTTGATTTTTATTTATTCAACTCCACAGTATCTGATCTAAAACTTAGATTATTCTATTAACCATGTGAAACACTGAGCAGATATTGCCAAAACATTATTTTTCTGAAGTTACTTCAAGTTTGTGTATTTGCGTAAGATATTGTTTCTTTCTTTACAGGATTATTTTGTGTTATCCTTATCAGTTAGCATTTAGATATAATCTATAATAGTATAAAGGGCAAGATTTCAGAGTTAAGGCAGTTCCATGAATTAGAACGTTGCTTTAAAACCACCTTTTTAAGGGAATATACATATTCAATTAGGTCAACCCCAAAATACAACTAAATTATCTGATCAAATACAACATAAATAGATAAATCATTTGCACAACATTTGAAATTAAAAATGAAGGAGAACAGACCAATGTGAAATTTTTGTCATCTCCCAATTTTTAATTAATTATCAATAAGAACATATAACTTTAAATTTAATTTATTTGCTATTGACATTGGGTATAGTGATCTTTTAGTGCATGTTCTTGTGTGCCTATATCTATATATTGGTTTGTCAGATAAACTGGTTAATTTTTTCCATTTATTTTAATCTTTGCTTTCCATCAACAATTTTAACAAATCAATCAATAATTTATACTCCTTCATTGCTCATGACATCTTGCCAAAGGTCTGCTTGTTTGTCAATGAATTGATGGTAGAAATCCTGAAGTAGTGTCTTAAGAAATTCGCAGAGCCATATTTTCAGCTCCACATCATTGTTGTACTCTCTCTCTCGCTCTCTCTCTCTCTCTCTTTTTCTCTCGCTCTATCACACTGCATTTTTCTGAAATAGTGCCTTCAGATTATCACTTTTTCTAGTCACTCTCCATAGGCTGTGTGAGTGTGTATGTCATCATCATCATCGTTTAGCGTCCACTTTCCATGCTAGCATGGGTTGGATGGTTCAACTGGGTTCTAGGAAGCCAGGAGGCTGGCAAACGGCCACGATTGGATGGCGCTTTTTACGTGCCATCAGCACGGAGGCCAGTCGGGGCAGCGCTGGCAATGGCCACGTTCGGATGGTATGTATATGAAAGAGAGAAGAGAGAGAGAGTACTGCAAGGAAAGAAAGTGAAAGTGACGGAATGCGTAGCAGTGAAGGACAAAAAGTAGAGAAATTAAATAGCAAGGGAGAAAAGACAAAGACCAAAGGGACACAGATGAAAAAAAGAAAACCCAAAAGACCATCAATATATTACCTAGCAACAGATGCTAAGTTGTTTCAGGTAGAAAATAATCCAAGTCTTTCATTATTCAAAGGGCCATGGTCAACACATTTGTCTATAATGAAACAAAATTTCTAAGTAACTCTGAACTGATAAATAATTATAGTGTAAAAGTTTTCACGAATTTTCTTAAAATATCTTATAGCAAAACTTTGTGAATGCTTTTAATGAAAGTACTCAAATAGAGCAGTAGAGAGAGAGAAAGAGGAGAGAGAGAGAGAGAGAGAGAGAGAGAGAGAGAGAGAGAGAGAGAGAGAGAGAGAGAGAGAGAGAGAGAGAGAGAGAGAGAGAGAGAGAGAGAGAGAGAGAGAGAGAGAGAGAGAGAGAGAGAGAGAGAGAAATGTATGCAGCAATGAATATAAACTAGTTTTGTGATTGATTGCAATGAATAAAAATGAGTTTTTTGATTAGCTTGTAGCTGAAATATTTAGTAATAAAACAATTTGAAAATCTCATTTTAATAAAATATATTAAGATTAAAATTTATTAGACATTGTAGGTTTTGATAATTCCTTTCTTTTAGTAGAAGATACACAATTGCAACTAATTTATAAAGAGCTTTATTTATTGCTATATATTATTGCTCTTTGAAATGCATTGCTTAAAGATTACTCGGCTTTAAGATTCTGCTGACTAAAATTTTTGGTTTGTGTTTTTATTAGCAGTGCCATCTCTCACTGTTTTTAGTTATTCTTTTTTTTTTTGTTTCATGTATAGATTTTGATATGGAAGCAATTACATTCACCTTAAGTAAGTCAATGTTTCAATGTAAAATTTTGAAAATATTGATAACCAAGATGACTTGTAATTCTTTGGAAAACAGGCCAATAACAGAGTGGCCCATAGGGAACTGAAGCTGGAGTTAAGCATTGGACCTATTGATCATTAGGATTCATAGAATGCTTATCAATGTGGAGGCACATGGCCTAGTGGTTAGAGCAGTGGACTCGCGGTCGAGGGATCACGGGTTCGAATCTCAGACCGGGCGATGTGTGTGTTTATGAGCGAAACACCTAAGCTCCATACGGCTCCGGCAGAAGGTAATGGCAAAACTTCTGCTGACTCTCTTGCCACAACTTTCTCTCACTCTTTCCTCCTGCATCTTGCAGCTCACCTGCGACGGACTGGCGTCCAGTCCAGGTGGGGAACCTATATGCCAAGAAACTGAGAAACCGGCCCTTATGAGCCAGGCATAGCTCGAGAAGGAACAAACAACAATGCTTATCAATAGTCTAGTACCTTGATAGTAAGATCTCAGTGAAACTAAGAGTGATGGTTTTTGGCTGACTTAATAAGGATATACTGCATGAAGAAAAACTGTTTAGTGGTTTCCCATTAAGCATAATGAGATACTTTCATTTGACCAAATAGTTTCTACTAATTTGAAATATAATTTTATGTGTTCATAGACATAATGGATTTTTGAATTTGCTCTTATTTTTCCTTCTGTTGTTTTTTTCACATCTTCCCATATTTCGTTGTCGAAATTCATAAGAACGAAAATAATTAATCACAAAAATGGTAATTCATTTCTATATTCTATAATTTTATCATTCAATTTTTCTTACTCCATCAAATGTCTCTCTGGTGTAAATGAGACAAAAGAATCATACACATACATACACACACATACACACATACATACATACATACATGTATATGTACTATATCATATTATATCATTATATTATGTGTGTATAATACATATATATTATATCTATATATATAAATTAT